>NC_033636.1:9939700-10118293 GCF_001540865.1 Ananas comosus
TGCTCCTAATAGCACAGTAGTCCTACTCTCTCTCTCTCTCTCTCTCTCTCTCTATATATATATATATATATATATATATATATTTGAGAGATAGGTAGCACGCTACCCACTTCGTTTATTTCATTTAGAAATAAACTTAGCTGGAAATGTGAATCAACTAGAATTCGACCTTAAGTCTCGGATACCAACCACCAAACTTTTTACCACTTGCTCTGGGGACGGCCGGTTGCAATCACTATTTTGAGCACCAGTTTCTGACACGAATGGATTTATTAGCTGTCGAAGAATCACGCATTCTGTTTTAAGCGTTTAAATGAAGCAGCGAATTCAAATATTCTCGATTTTAGGTAATTTTGCCTCATACATTTTTTAAAAAAAACATGTCCAGTTTATGGATAGATATGGGTCACATCCTTTTTAAGTCAAGAAGCCCAAATTCATTGAATTGTGTGTGCTACATGCCTAAATCAATGTCCAATTTTGAATTTTTGGCTAAATTATATATACATTTGATTCTCAGGTTCGGCAAAGAATGATATTTATAATTTATTGTAAGTTCCAACTCGAACTTTTTTAAATTGTTGAAATTAAGTCCCACAATACAATTTATTTAACTAGATGATGATGATGTGTTAGTGACATTCCGCTATTCAAATAACTAAGTCATACCATGGGATCTAATTGAAACAATTTAAAAATTTCGAGCCGAAAATTATAATAAGTTAAAATTTCAGAATCAAAATATCACACATCTCATATCCTACATCCTTCCACAAATTCCACCACTTCTTAGGTATTCATATGTTCCTAGATTGCATTGATGGATATATAACCTCTTTCCAAGTCTCGAGCTCGTCTAACAACGATTAGGGAATCTGAAGATTGATTTTTAAAAATCACGTTGTTTCTTTCCCCCCAAATCATCCACCAATAGCCTCCAAGAAAACACCATTTCTTTTTTCTTTTTTTTTTTTTATCTTTTGGTATATGCAGTTGAGATTATTATTCAACCATCTTAGTGTTGATGTATAACCTCTTTTTTTTATATACATGGAGTTGAGATTATTAATCAAACCATCTTAATGTAGATGTATAATCTTTAATAAGGAAACACCAAGTTTTTTTTTTAAAGATATACGGAGTTAAAATTATTATTCAAACCATCTTAGCTTAGGTGCAGCATGAATGTTTGTTTTGTTTCTGGTTGGGGTGTGGGGCGGCTGTCGTTATTCTCAGCACGCCATTCCCTGTCCAAAGAGCAAAAAAAACTTATTATTAGCGTGGAGATATGGGACAAGATTAATAAATATATTGAATCGAATTGGAATCTCTCTCACACTTGTCATGTTCCTGTCCCCTTTTTTAACCACAATACCCTCTCCTTTCAAATAAGCATAACAATAATAGTGAAAAAAAAAAACCCCAAAGAAAAAATAATAATAACAATAATAATAAAATGACAATAAAAAGCCCAGAAGAGTGTTTCCTCTTCTCTCCCACTCAATCACTGTGTCTCCAAGGTCACATTTTGAGGCTTTGGATTTGTGGTATCGCCTCTTGTGAAAACCAGGGGGGTTTTTTTTGCAGATAAGGCCCTGAGGTTTTAAAGATTCAGGAATTCAAGGAGCTTACACTAGAGTGGGAGGTTAAGAACAAATAAAGAAAGAAAGAAAGAAAGAAAAAGAGTGGAGGCTTTTTCTCTGTTCCCTAACAGAGCCTTTTGCTTTTGGGTTCATTGTTTCTTCTGTTGCGACTTGTGAGGTGAGAGAGTTGAGAGTTGAGAGTTGAGAGTGAGAGTCCTCTCCTTTGTTGGTTCCAGCTCTTCTTCTCATTGCTGTTCCTTTTCTTTTCTTTTCTTTTCTTTTTTCATTTTTGGTGAGGATTAATCCTATTCTACAAAGTCTATATGGTGTTTTATGATACAAATGTTTAGTCAGAGTCTGAATTTTTGAAAGCTTTTTTCTTCTTTTTCTTTTTTTTTTTTGGTCGTTTTTTTTTTTTTTTTTTTTTTTTAGACTTTTTTTCTTTTTTTTTTTTTTTTTTTCTGGCATTTACATTCAACTAGATTTTGCCATTGACATGTGTAGTT
This sequence comes from Ananas comosus, assembly GCF_001540865.1. NCBI lineage: Eukaryota > Viridiplantae > Streptophyta > Magnoliopsida > Poales > Bromeliaceae > Ananas > Ananas comosus. Next base: position 9,941,790 of record NC_033636.1, read on the forward strand.
CTTTTTCCTTTCCATTTATCACTATTGGGAAGTAACATATAATCACATATAATAATAATCACTGTATGTTATCATATCTAACAACATGTGTTGTTTTTTTTTTTCAGTTACATCTTAGGAGAAGTGGTATGGAGGAAGGAGTGTTTAAAAGAAGAGGAGGAGATCATTGTCCTCAGTTGCTTGATCTGATCCCAAATGATCCATTATGGAGGGTGAGAGATGATGGAGGAGGAGGAAGGTGCAAATTTGCAGCTTTAGGAGGGAAAGATCTAGAATTAAAACTTGGTCCTCCTGGAGGAGGAGGAGGAGCAAAAGTAACTGGCTATTTCTCTAAGCATTCCACCAACACCACAGCTCTTTGCTCTGGAGCAAAAAGGGGGTTCCCATACACAGCTGGGATTAAACAAGAAGGTAACTTTAATGTGAAAAAGTACCCCAAAAAGAAGAGAGACAGAGAGAGGTTTTAAGTGGTTTGATTTTTCTTTAATCTCTTCTTAATGTTTATTCTTGTGTTAATGTTTTTTTAAAAATAAAAAAAAACAGGGCAGCAGCAGGCTGGGGAAGCAGCTGCAGCCAACAGCAGTTCCCAGACAAGGTAATTAAAAGCCCCAGGCAATCATTGCTCCAACCTTGGAATTTTGCATTTTTGTCCTACTATTGTTTGCTATTTAGTGTTTCACTGCCTGGGTTCATTAAATGCAAAATCTAAATCTGTACATTTTGGTTGGAAATTTTACTACTAGTTTTTTAATGCACTGTCAACCTTTAACCCGGTGATTTCTGATGAGGGACAAATTTTCTTATTTTCAGTACTTTGCACAAGAATATACTGTTTCTTAAACTTCTTCTTGTTGAAGAGGAAAAATTGTTGCTCAGAGTCTGCTTTTATTTACTGCCTATAATTATTGCTTTCTCAAAATCAACTCATACTGGAATTATCAGTCTAAACTTTTTGGTCACCGTTATCGATTATATCGATTCTCAAAATTTTGGACAACATAATGTCGGAACTAATTCTACACATTTACTGAAATAAGAACTAATTCTAAACCTCTCCTTAGTTTTGTGAGATCACGCCGCACAAGTGTAGTGGGTTACATATCTACACCTGTCCACATATTCTAAACCTTTTCTTATCCTAAAAACAACTAAGCTTTTTTTTCTTTCTCAATCTTGCAGTAGTTAGTGATTTAATTAGCAGTTTGTAATTACCAGATCTGAGTATTATTATTTTGTATCTTTTGCATGGGTAAAAGAAGCAGAACTGCTTCTGCACCAGTTGTTGGTTGGCCGCCGATTCGATCCTTCAGAAAAAATCTCACGAGTAGCTCATCAAAGCCAACTCTAGAACCGCAAACCTTCGAAGCGGAAGCAAAACAAAAGCTTAATTGCAGTAACGGTTTGTTTGTTAAGATCAACATGGATGGGGTCCCCATTGGAAGGAAGGTAGATCTCAAGGCCTATGACAACTATGAAAAGCTCTCTTTAGCTGTCGAAGAGCTTTTTCGCGGCCTTCTCGAAGGTAAGCTCTTTTTTAGCATCAATGATAGAGGCTTTTAAGATGATTTATGGTTGTTTTGATAGTTCTCAATTCATAATATGTAGCTCAAAAGGATCCTTCTACTGCTGAAAGCAAGAAACATGGAAAAGAAGAAGAACAGATGTTTTCAGGTTTGATAGATGGGACTGGTGAATACACACTAGTTTATGAGGACAATGAAGGGGATAAAGTACTCGTTGGCGATGTGCCGTGGGAGTAAGTATTTCATGTTACGGCAATTTTTTCATTTGTCTACATATGTAATTTCATATCTTTAGGAAGAAGCGGGCGGAATAAAAGAGCTATTAGGCAAGAGTATTTAGAAATAGTCTTAACCTTTAAGTAGTTGTTCTTATAACTTGAATTTAAGACCATGTGATTCAACTAATGACTTTTACAACTATAAGTCAGGGGAGCAGTTTAGCCAAAAATTAATAAGATTTGCTTATTTTAAGCCGACAAAAGCCGCAAAACTTAAAGGTGGAGTAGGCATGGAAAATTTAACAAAGGAAAGGTCAAATTTGCTGATGTGCATAGGTACTGCAATAGCTTTTCAAGAGGATTAGTGAAACATTTCATGAAATCCTTGCCATCTCAACATTGCATTTACTTTTCAAGATTTGAATCCGGGATGCTTATGGTTTATGTACATACAGCTATAGAGTATTTTCTTTCTTCTCTTTTTTTTTTAAAAAAAAATTGTGATTTATGAGTAATGTTGCGTATGGTCTTTAATATGTTCTTTTCTCGCTTTTGACAATTACAGCATGTTTGTTTCGACCGTTAAGAGGCTAAGGGTGCTGAAGAGTTCTAAGGTTTCTTTGCTGTCGGTAAGTAGTGCTCAGAAATGTATTCGACCCTACATTATTATTGACTACGAAAATAATATGCTTAACCCATATGTTTACCTAATCTTGCTCTTTTCAGTACATAATTGCTAGTTATCATTTAAGTTATTCCAATGTGATATATATATGTATTCAAGATGATTTTAAAAAGATTGGTTGTGTTTTTAACTTGGACTAACTGCAATTATTTTCCTCAGTTGAGAACAGTTTGCAGGAGAAGCTGAATAACAACAGAGTGATTATGTTGAAAGACATAGCATGAGGATTCAACAACCTGGTTTGGAGAGAATTAATGTGTGAGAGTTTGAATCTCTCACTCTTTGAAGTTTTAATGGCATTCTCTCCTCTTTTTTTTTACTTTTTTTCCTTCCACTGTTTGTAGAGAGAAACTTACTAATGTAATACAAATTACCAGCAATCTAATTGCAAGTTATTTAGTGGTTAAGTTCATTTGTGAATTAGCATTATTATATTTTTGTAATAGCTTTGAGTTGATTAGTTATATAAGTTGGCTTTTCCCTGTTGTTGAGCTTCTGCACTTTGATTAGAAATCCAAATGGATTAGTTGAGTCCCTGAAAAACAGAGTCTAATTTAGAAATCTGCCAAGGAACATATTGGAAAACAAATTTACAAGTGTTCTTTTGATTATTATTATTTTCTAATTGACATGAAAGGTAATTAATTACATGAGGTGGAGTTAGCTAAACTGAGAGGGTACAGAGACTAGCTGATTCAGTTCATAGATGCAATGATACATCAGGCCCTTGGACTAATTTCTTCTTTCTCCATCTCAAATTCTCAAACCAATAGTTTTATTTTATTTTATTTTCTTTTCTTTAGTTTGTTTGACCAACCTAATAGTTTCTTTGAGTTGTCTTTTAAAACCAAGTTGGTATATTGCCTCTTTTGATTGTTCCACTTGCCTAACCTGGACCCAAACCTACAGGCAATGCTAACCTGTTACCAAAATGCCAAATATAGAAATGACTCTAAAAGCTGAAAATGGTGCTGAGACCGATGTAATTACAATCTACAAGTCAAATTTAGTGGTAGTAAAATTATTAAGTTTGTAGTCAAACACAACATACTGATCCGCAGACTTCAATTTCCTGAGAAAAAAATTTCTTTCTGATAGGTTCCAAATCATTTTACATAGAAAGATCTAAATTGGAATTTTTTTTATAAATAGTCCTATCGATTTTTATAATTGTAAAAATAATTTTTGTAAAAAAATAATTATAAAAATAGACCTCTAAATGCGGTGAATCATTCACCGCGGTAAACCATTCACCGCTTTTACCATCTTAGTAATATAGAAAGAAGTGAGAAAAAGAAAGAAAGCGGTGAATGGTTCACCGCATTTAAAAGCGGTGAACCATTCACCGCTTTTATAGGACTATATTTATAAATAAAAATTTAACAGGTCTATTTTTAGAATAAAATTTTAGGAGAAGACTATTGGACTAAAAAACCCTCTAAATTGTAATTCATGACTCAAAAAGTAAATCTACCTGATATGCATGATCAACAACTGTACTAATATTTCTACTTTTATTCGATATGATTTATGGATAAATTATGTATGTATATTTTAGTCGAATTAAGGCACAATCTTTTGATGAGGAGGAATGGTCACTAGGGTGCATCTTTATCTTCTTGTTTGGGCACAAAAGGAATGGTCTCTTTCTATGGGACACGCCCTAAACTCCGGACAAAAAGTCTATAGAAAAACAAAGTAAGAGAGTTGGGGTAGAACACGAAAAGAATATGGGAGTGCTTTGGAGTAGGTGAAAGGCATATTTAATTAATTAATAAATAAGTGGCCTAATTCCTAAAGTTATGCTACATTATTGGTGGTGGGAAATTAAAAATTTAATTTTAGCATAACGACATGATCCAGTGAATAAAATGCCACCTAGGTTTAGGTTTTAATGTGTCACATTCTATATCTTTAAAGCATTTTTATGAGACACTTCATTAAAGGGATCTTGGACTTGGAGAAAATTTTTGGTTTCAATGTCTTTTTTACATGAAGGGGTGGACTACATATGTTGAGACCCACTAGAACCCTATCCACAAGCTTTCATCAAAAGGTGTGGCGCCCCCACTATGGACTAAGTCAAATGCAAAGAGAACAAAAAGAGTTTAAAAATCATCTGTAACAACCCACGCTTACTATATTACATGGTGGTGAGGTGGTCTAAGTCATATGTCATAAGCAACATTAGAATATTAAGTATGAAAGATTTATTAATTACCTGCTTGGCCGAACTTCTGCTTCTAGTTTCAACAAAAGATATATCTCGAATAGAGCTTTTCAGGGACGCTGGATCGAAGATTCCATAGCAACAGAAAGCAAAATTGAGATTTTGAAGGTGAAAATTAAATGGCCTAATTCGATGCATTTACTTCCACTGCAAAGAGGAATTATTCAAAGTATATTAGTATAGTATTTTTTATAATACACTACAGTAAGAGACTAGACAGATTCTAAAGTTTGAATAAGAAACAAAAAAGGAGTAATAATAAAGTTAAATCCAAGAAGGCAATGAGTCCTAGACCATGAGATAAATAAGAAGGAAACGATGAAAAGACTACGAATGATGAAAAGAGAAACGAGTATTGAAAAGAATAAAGCAAGACTAAAGAGGTTGAACGGATAAAGTATAAAGCACATTATTTTGACAATTTAGCTTCACAGTTTTCCAAGAAATTTTTATTCTTAGTAAATTTTACTTAAGGTTCCTAGACTAGCATCTTTTGTTGTGGTATATACATCAATAGATGACACATGGAAAAGTGGACCAAGATTACTTAAAAAAAAAGGCCTACAATTATCATGTAGGATGGCCAAATAATCTTACCAGATAGTACATAAGTAGAAAAATTCTAACCATACATAATTACCCACCATGAACATTCATAAGTATCTCTTCCATGTAGTCTATTTGGGCATATATTTACTGTTTCAATTATGTTCTAATCGGAGTTTCCCTACAGTAGCTATATATTTCCAACTTATTGATTAAACTACTAATACTTTGAATTAAGACAAATTTTGGCTTCTTAACAATTTGTCTCTGTTTCTCATTTAAGTTCGTGTATTAATTTCGACCGACTAACTGTGCCTCAGAATTCACATGTCAGCTATATGAATTTCTCCATTAACAACACTCATCTTTCAGAGAAGATTAAATTGCTGACCTCCAAAATTATGTACTAAATTGGCAATCTGTCAAAACAAAATCCGCAAAGTCTCTACATATTGAAGAACAAAAATGTTATGCTAACTGCCTAACCAGTAGAAATGACGAGAGATTTGGTTCTGAGAATAAGTAGCATTGGTGTGTGTACAATGTGAGATGCAAATTTTGTTTCATATGCATGCAACAAAATGGCAGTAGTCAAGGTAGATAGATGGTATGAAAAATAAGAACAAAAACAAAACCTTCAGTTCCAACCATTTGGGGTCAGGTATATGAGTTCTATTTATTCCAGGGCAAAAAGCTTGAACCTGTTGATAAATTATCTCAAGAACAGCAAAAAGAGCATCCAAATTCGACACAACCCAGATGTGAGTTGGCATATCGACACCTCTAGCAGAGCTTGGAATTGTGACAGGTTTGAATAGATATTGAGGATCTTCTACGTTGATTTCATATATAACTATGTACGTTCCCCTTGGTCACAAGCGGCAACCATCCTTTTTGTATATTTTGGTATTGCTGCTCACATATAATAAGATTTTCAGAGAGCCAGTGATCCCTCAGCATACAGATTACAGGAATTATGATAAATCCAGAAAGAAAGAGCAGAAACATCAAAGAGAATGCAAAGCTCCAAATGTATCAGGGTGTTTTGTTTAAACATTTCAAACACAACATTTACCCACTAACAATCTATCAGAGTTCTTAGCTGCCTAGATTCTTCAAAGTTGTGCTATTGATATTGTAGCCTAGGTTGAAAATGTTGACCACCAGTATAAGAAAGCTATCCCAAATGTTCACGAGGAAAATTAGAAAATAAATTATGAAGAGTCTTGGTCTCTTTATTTTTGTGCCATTGTGGTAATATATTGAACTTTGGATTCCTTCGGAAACCACCAACCAATATCTTAAATCCTCCGATGAACTCCTGAGAGAACGAATTGATATCTCAGATTCTTTGTCTCCGAATGATCTAAGAAAAACGGCTAGCCTCTAAGAGAGCCTTAAGAGGTAGGTCGTATTGGACCCATCATCTGAGATAAATTTGTATCAAATGCTGCAAAGATCAACGCTAAACATTAGCATTCTAGCCTAAGATTACTGCTCAGAACCTTGGTTGCACATTTGGTTGCTCTACATTTGAGCAAGTAAGAACAATGATTCTGAATTTTCATATTTTGCGGAAAGTAAAACTGGTCAGGTGAAAACAAAAACATGGTACGGATAAAAAGAAGGTCGAGTACAAACTCAAACTATGACTAGAAAGTTCAGTTGCCAAAACAAGCTCATACAAAGAACCATTAGGCTTGTCACTTACAGGAAGGAGTATTACTCCCGACTAAATGGTAAAGCAACACGCCCGCCGCCACGCTAACATTCAAGCTCTCCACTGCAAGGAAGGACTTAGCATCTTGCCCCAGAATACTCAGATTTCCCTCCTCCACATCGGTTCCTGTTCCCTCAATATACCCGTCAGTATTACCCGCAATTCTAACCAATTGAGTGCAGGTCCTCTCCACTAAAGGCCTCAACCCAGTTCCTTCACTGCCCAACACAAGTATAGTAGGCATTGCACCTCCAACCTCAGTTAAAGGAAGCGCCTTTGGGGAGACTGAACCTCCGAGAACTCGCCAACCGTTCTCAATTGAGTTAGACAAGAACTGCATCATGTTCTTACATGATCTTAATTCGATCAGTTCAAGAGATCCCGCGCTTGCTTTACTGACTACCCCGCTCAAAGGAGCGGAATTCTTCGCGCACAGAACCACTCCCTCTGCACCAAAGAAGTAAGCTGATCTGATAATAGCTCCTAAATTCTGAGGATCAGTAACCTCATCTAAAGCAACCCAAACCGGAGCTCTTTGGCCCTCTATCAAAGTCGGTTCCAATTCCCGTATAATAACCATTTCTAAAGGAGAAGCATCGAGTATTAATCCCTGATGTGGGCGGCTGTCGACCGCCATGTTGAGATCATGCTTTGAAGCTTCAATTACCTTCAATCCAATTTTCTCTGCCATTTTCAAGACCTTCTCCACTCCTTTCTTGTCTTTCTTTTTCTTGTTATTTCCGCTCAAATCCAAGCCTTCTTGAACATATAGGGCATAAAACTCTCTCCTTCCCGCCATCAATGCCGCCAAAACTGGGCCGACCCCATAAACACCTTGGCCGACAATTTTCGGCACGGTCGACTCATTTGCCTCTTTCCACGTCTTTCTACCCCAATTCTCCTGCTTACTCCACTGCTGAACCTCCGGTTTCTCGAACCGAGAATCTCTATCGGCGAAACCTTTGTACCTCTCCTTAATTTTATACCATTTCGGGTTATCTATAGGCTCAACATCTTCCTCATACTCTTCCTCCTCAATTTGCTCTTCCTTCGCCGATCTCCAATCTTCTAATTCCGTTCTACTTCTATCTATGTGATCCAAATTCTCTCTCCCCACATTCCCACCATTTCTAGCAAAGAATTTCTCGGCCGAGCGTTCCCACGAGGACGAATTAGACCTCACTGCACTGCTATTCATTGCAACCTTATCTCTTCTTCTTCTCTCCCCATTTGAAGCTATCCAAGGAAGCACTTTTCCAGCTCTTTCATTCCTGTAGTCCTCCGAAGCCACCTCTCCCGAGACGCCGGAGAAGAAAACCCTAGCTCTCGTGCTATGCATGCTCCTCAAATCAGAGCTCCTCGAAAAGCTTCTAACAACCCAATTCACGACATGGGCGGAGCTCGCCGAGGATCCCCCGCGAGAAAGGATTCGAGCTTTCGACAAACTGCTACTCCCTGCAGCAACTACGATGGTGCTTTTGGGGGTAGCGGGGAAAAGGGAGGTGGGAAATGGACGCGGGAGAGGGCGTGGGGGGAGGATGGAGAATCTGGGGCTCGAGGGGACTCGAGAGAGGAGCGGGAGCGCTGGGGCTTTGGCGAGGTTGCAGTAGGGCATGGTGGGGTTTTAGAGAGTTTCGCGGTCGCGCGTAGCACTTGTTCGATGAAATGCCCAGCCGAAGCGCGAGCGTCTACCGTTATGCTGCTCGTGCGGTGATTGGTGCATCGGGTGTTAGCTTTTAGGTGGATAAGTCGGCGGCGAGAAGGTCGTAATACGTATTTCACCGCCGAGTTTGGGATATCTGTATTCGCGTAGCGGCGAGCCAAACACGAGAGAGAGATCGCGCGACCGAATTGCTTAAGGAGTCGGCGCTGGGAGATATTTCGCCGCCGTCTTTCAGCTGATCTTTTTTATAGCTTGGGTTCGCATCAAATCACTATTTTAGTAGCTTATACTTAACCTCGAGATTATCCCATTGAAGTTGAAGTTGAAGTTTGTAAGGCTGCGTTTGGTTCGGGTATAAGTAAGAACTGCTAGTTTTAGGGATAGATACAAGTTCAGGTATAAGCAGGAACTAGACCAATTTTGCATTTGGATGAAAATTGGGTTGTTCCTAGAAATAAGGTAAAAAATGTTTGGATGGTTAGATTGGAACAAGAGGAATAAGAGTTATAATTTGAAATTAAAATTATATTATGTAATTAATAGTGATAAAAATATTATTTAAAAATAAATAAGAAATTAATTATTAATAATTAATTATAAATAATAATAATTATTAATAATTAATTATAAATAATAAATTAATAATATGGATTATCTAATTAATAATAATAATAATAATTATTAATTATTAATAAATAATAATAATTATTAATTATTCTTATTAATTAATTATAAATAATAAATTAATAATAATATTGATTATCTAATTATTAATAATAATTAATATTAATATTTATTAATAAATAATAATAATAATTATTATTTAATTATAAATAATAAATTAATAATAATATCCATTATCTAATTATTAAGAATAAGAATTATTAATTAATTATTAATAAATAATAATTATTATTAATTATTAATTATTAATTATAAATAATAAATTAATAATAATATCGATTATCTAATTATTAAGAATAAAAATTATTAATAATTATTAATAAATAATAATAATTATTAATTATTAATAATTAATTATAAATAATAAATTAATAATAATATCGATTATCTAATTATTAAGAATAAAAATTATTAATAATTATTAATAAATAATAATTATTATTAATTATAAATAATTAATTATAAATAATAAATTAATAATAATATCGATTATCTAATTATTAAGAATAAAAATTATTAATAATTAATAATAAATAATAATAATTATTAATTATTAATAATTAATTATAAATAATAAATTAATAATAATATCGATTGTCATTAAGAATAATAATTATTAATAAAAAAATAATGAATATTATTAATTATTTATAATTAATTATAAATAATAAATTAATAATAATAATTATCTAATTATTAATATTTAATTATAAATAATAAATTATTTAAATTATTTAATTATTAAAGTAATAAATAATGATTTAAATATATTAATTAGATTAATTAATAATTTACTGCCATTAAAATTAAATTTAGATTTTAATTAATCTTGTTCTCATCAAGGAACAAGCTTGTTCCAGAAAACGGGTGGAACAGCAGTTCCAGCCTTATACCAGCTAGTTCCAGATTCCCGGAAACTACTGTTCCCGGGAACCAAAATTGCGTTTGGGAACAAAGGGGGGAACAAGGGCTTATTCCCCCTTTTGTTCCCGAACCAAACACTACCTAAGTGAATTACGATTGAAAACAAATTTTATCTGTATTTCAAATGTGTTTTCTACTTACTGATTTTCTACCATCCAAATCCCAGAAATGAGTTTTGGGCCTGTGTGGCCGCGCTGTGCAAACAGATATCCGATCATAAGGCAAGACCTTCTAAGAAAAACCAATTTCACATGGCAATCTCCAATAAATTATAAGGAACTTTGTTATATATGAATCATAAAATCTATTTACTATAATTCGGTAAAGCTCATCAGTTCTCGGAACATTAAATTTTCATCGCACAAGCCTGATTAGGAAGAATTAGAGCATCAAATGCACGCTGGGCGTTCTCAAAGAAACCTCCTGAGGTATGAAATTTGCAATTGAAAGGCAGAGAGAGGTCCATCAGAATTGCAAAATCAACAAGGAGTCTTGTCAAATTTTACTCAATACACCAATCAATAACCCAGAAAATATGTAACCATTTGAGCTGTTCTCAAGCAATTAGAGAACAGTTCTTCATACAGCATAAACAAGGAATATCCAATATCCAATTAAAGGAAAAGGTAAGTAAATTGGGTATATTTGGGGACGAAATTGATAAACTAACAAACTAACCATTCCAACAAGCTCTCCACATTTTAGTTTGTATCAAGTTCAGAAATTGTAAAGTTCGATCACCTAAACTGAAAGTATTGAGACACACATACTTGCGTATTTCTCTTGAAAGACTTACATTCCTGCCTTGATTCATTATAATCATTTCAGGAAATATTGCGACAATAACAAAGCATACGATATTTCAAAACCTCTCAGAAGATGGGAAGTATAACTTACGATAATCCTTCTAGGAAATAAGACTGCATCATCAATTTGATATTAGCCTAAAAAACAAATCAAGCATAGTACCGAGATATAAACTCCTCTAAACAGCATCAGGTCACATCCTACGGGGTAGATCCAAGGCTAGAAGAATGAACAAGAGAGGGTCAGATTTAAAACACTGCAGCAGATCAGAAGGGAGAGCATCCATAGCTAATGATAATTAGCAACTGTTCAGTGAACAACTCAATGTACCAAAACTACTGCATTTACCGTCAAACTTTAACTCCGATAAAACTAAAAATTGTTAAGCACCTGATTGGCTTTCACTAGCCTATCCAACTCCAATTTGTTCAATGTAATAGCTCCATGTCCACTGTAATAACTTAACAGTAAGAGCATCTACAATGCTAGCAAACAGCAGGTACCAGTTTATCAAACACACAGCCATGTACATTACTAATTGAGTCGAAAGTGTGCATAGATAGATGTTCCATATAACAACACGGAAACTCAGAATTTATTCAGAACCATAACATGTAAAACTCGTAGGGGCATTTCAACAAACAGAGCATATTCCAACAACAGAGCATACCGAACCTCACCTCGTTGCCTATGAAGCTTTCTTAAGGCATGTATTGTTAAGGCGTTCGATGGCCAGAATCAGCGCCTGCGTCCCCAAGCCGCCGTCGCCGTGCGCGATCAGCGAGAGGTACAGCTGCTGCGCGAGCGCGAGCCCCGGCAACGCCAGTCCCATACTCTGGCATTCCTTCAAACAGATTCCGAGGTCCTTCACGAAGTGGTGAACATAAAACCCCGCCTCCATGTCCCGCTCGAGGATCTTCTTCCCGTTGAGATCCAGCGACTTGGACCCCGCCGCGCCCGTCGATATCGCCTCGAGCCACTTCGCGACGTCGAGCCCCGCCTTGTGCGCGTACGTCAAGCCCTCAACCAGCCCCACCATCGTCGATGCGATCGCGATCTGGTTACCGAGCTTCGCTCTCTGGCCCGACCCGGGGCCGCCCATGTAGTAGACCCTGCCCATGCACTGGAAGAGCGGGGCGAGGCGGCGGACCACGGCCTCGTCGCCCCCGGCGAAGATGGAGAGCTTCCCCTCGCGCGCGCCGCGGTCGCCGCCGGAGACTGGGGCGTCGACGGCGGCGCACCCTGCGGCGGCGGCGGCGGCGGCGATCTCGGCGGCGAGGGCGGGGTCGGAGGTGGTCATGTCGACGAGGACGGAGCCCGGGGCGAGCCCGGCGAGGACGCCGTCGGAGGGGTCGAGGGCGACGCGGCGCACGTCGGAGGGGTAGCCGACGATGAGGAAGACGACGTCGCTGGCCGCGGCGGCGGCGCGCGGGGAAGAGGCGGCGGCGGCGCCGCGGTCGAGGAGGGGCTGGGCTTTGGAGAGGGTGCGGTTGAAGACGGTGAGGGAGCAGCCCGCGGAGAGGAGGTGGCCCGCCATGGACCGGCCCATCACGCCGGTGCCGATCCAGCCCACGCGGGTGTGTGCCGGGGAGATGGGCTGGTCCGAGGGGCCGGTCGATGGGGAGGAGGACGACGACGACATGGGGGCGAACCGGAGCGGTCCGGGAAGGGCGACGGCCGAGTGGAGGCGCTGCGACGATCGGCGTAGGAGCGCTCGGAGGGGACTAACGAGCATCAGAGAGAGAGAAAGAGAGAGACAGGGGGATAAAATGGCGACGATATCCCCGTCGGAAGTAGATTTCCCAAAACGCCCTCAAAACGCCCTCAAAAGTCGCCGAGATTATATTTTATAAGTTTAATAGCAAAACAAATTAAAATCTTTTACACCTCCTCTGGAATTGCGAACCGATTACGTGAATTATGGTATGTTTTTTATGAATTCATCGAACAACGCATAAGCATATTCTTCTATATTTTTACACCAATTTTATTTTATTTTATTTTATATAATAGCGTTAGATGAGTTTTAATACTAAACTAAGTCTTATTTTAAATGCTTACTGAATATAAAAATTTTCTAATATGATTATAAAAAAATAATTAGCTTTTTATTTTGGAAAAAATTTTGATATTTATGATATACGACAATACATTCATCTACGAGTTATTTATTTTATTTGAAAAAATCTAAATATAATATTAAATTTTAAACATTTCATTATACTGTCTGTTCACGTACTAAATATACAAAATTCTCAAATAAATCATGAAAATATATACTTGTGCTGTAAATATTATATCAGTTATCAATTTGCACTTTATCATTATCTTTAATAAGCCAAAAATATTAAAATAATTATTAAATTTGATTGTAAAATTTTATAAAAATAACTTGAATATCAAATTATTTTACGTCTCAACATCAACCTAATTTTGCAACTTCAAAAATAGATAAAAATCTCAACATCAACCTAATTTTGCAACTTCAAAAATAGATAAAAAAAAAAAAAGTCTCCTACTTCACTAAAACTATCAAAATCAAAAGATTAATCAGCAATTTTATTCAATTTATATGATTCTAACGCATTAAATATAATAAGCTTCGACTACTACTCTATTTCTACAAAATATTATTGTTGAATCTAACCATCAGTTTAAATTCTTAAACCTATAACATCAAAATTTGTGATAGAGATTAACACAATTTTTAATCACGGAATACTATACCATTTAAGAAATAAACCAAAATGCAGAGGTGCCTTTGCAATTTAGCTATTTATTTATTTTTTTAATATTCTCCACACCCCTTTGGTCCCGTCCATCAAAATGTGGGTCCCACCGGCCCGGCACTGGTCCACATTACACATCTAGATTGGTATCATCGGATGAACGGCTGTGATCAAAAGATTAGTTGCTTGGAGCCAACGCGTCTGACCCAAAATGGTCGAGCGTAATGGCATATACCGCCACATCAGAGCACCCATATATATATTCACTCCCGGGAGGGGTAGCAATTTAGGGTTTTTCGACCTCCTTGCGGCGGCTCTTGTTTCTCAGGAACTAGAGGTGAAGGAACTATGTGCCATTTCGTTGATATTTTTTGCATCATCTGTGATTTTTTAGAGTATTTCGTGAATCATTTTGTTTGTGTGAGTAGTATATCTGAGTTTCTGATCGTTTGATTCGAGTATGTTATGTTAGATCGGAGTGGACCGAGCTCTAGAGCTTGTTTATGATCTGGTTGTGCTTATCCTGTATGGAAGTTGCTTTGTTGATCTGTTTTAGATGTCTAATTTGATGTTGGAACTGTAGATCTTGTTGTTACCTTTGATACTTATTTGATCTGTAAGTGTTTGTATCTTGTCATCGAGATCATGATTTGGTTCTTGTTTGTTGTCTATGTTTATGTGTGTTTTATACCCACTATTTTCTGTTTTAGATGTGTGATATAGCTCCTGAATGAATTCAGTACTCAAGTAGCATAGGATTCTATATTTTTCGTATTTAAATGAGATTTGTTGGATTTGTCTTGATGTATTTGAGTCTCAATCACTCAGAGTAGATTTACTTTCTTAGTTTGTATGCTTACTCTTATATTTCTCTGTGGCCCATTGAATACTATCATATGTTGCTGAAAGATTATTGACTTTGGCGCTTTTAGTACTTTCGATTTATGGTGTTTGCTGTGGCAAAATAAAGAAACAATGCATTTTAAATGTCAAAGATGTGGTTAGATTGTTGCTTGACTTGATATATCAGTTTAGTAATCATGCTCATTTATAATGTTATCTATTTTGTGTTTTCACATCCAAATCTATGTGGAGTCATTAAGTTACTTGCAAGCACGATCCATGTTCAGTTTTTAAAATCCATTGTTTAGTGGCATCAGCAATCCAATATTCAGTTCTTTTGTCTTCCTTCGGCACTTCCCTTAATTTTGCATAAAGATTGTAAAGTTTTGATGTTTAAATTTTGAAGTCATGATATTTTTGAAGTTGTGCTGTCCGGCAGATGAGTTCATTTTTCTTATGCTTTCTTTATTGCTTACGTGTATGGCCTGTGGATGTTTGCAAGACTGTTGCTGATTGTTATTTTTGTTAACAGGAATATTGTTGAGGTCTTTTCCGGCGTGATCTTCCAAAGCAGTCAAGATGGTGAAGTTCACAGCCGAAGAGCTCCGCAGGATTATGGACTTGAAACACAATATCCGTAACATGTCCGTCATTGCCCATGTCGATCATGGTACGAGACACTATGCACTTTTTACATTAGTTCTGTTTTTACTTTAATCTCCATATTAAGTCCAAAGTCTGCATTTTCTCTCTTGATGCATGTAGAGGTCATAAAAAAGAGTTTAGTGCATCTTTTTTCGTTTTAATGCCTATTGATTTTTTCCTTCGCATGCTCGGTAGCTAATGAGGGCTTGTTTTATGCATGGATGACATAGCTTGGCCGCTGATCAAACTTCATAGCAAATTTGAATAATATGTGACCCTTCTTGTAGTAATTTTACAACTATTCTAATTTGATACATAATTTCATCTATTTGGTAGAGTTATGTCGAGGTATCCAATTTGTTAGTCTTTTATGCAATTAAGGTTTTGATTGGCTTTATAGTTTTGAAGGAGTTTCTTCATTTTTATGTACATTACTTTTATATTTCAGGGTTAATTTTTTTTTTTTTTGCACGACTATTAATTTTATATTTTAGGCCAAGAAATATAGTGAGTTTTCTTTTTCTATATGTGAATTAATGAAGTAGTTGTAAGTGGCACTTAAGAACAATTCCTAGGAGGTTTTTGCTTTGTTTTGCTTGTCCTTAGGAGGTTTTTGCCTGGTTTAGTTATGTTTAATATGAATTTCCAATCTATCTTTCTTTTCCACAGGCAAGTCCACTCTTACTGACTCCCTGGTGGCCGCCGCTGGAATCATTGCACAAGAAGTTGCTGGTGATGTCAGAATGACTGATACACGCCAGGATGAAGCGGAACGTGGTATCACAATTAAATCCACCGGCATTTCTCTCTATTATGAAATGACTGATGAAGCACTTAAAAACTACAAGGGTGAGCGTACTGGGAACGAGTACCTCATCAACCTGATTGACTCGCCCGGGCACGTTGACTTTTCTTCAGAAGTCACTGCAGCACTCCGTATTACTGATGGAGCCCTTGTGGTCGTTGATTGTGTTGAGGGAGTTTGCGTCCAAACTGAAACTGTCCTCCGCCAAGCTCTCGGTGAAAGAATTCGGCCTGTTTTGACCGTTAACAAAATGGACCGCTGCTTTTTAGAGCTTCAGGTTGAGGGTGAAGAGGCTTACCAGACTTTCCAGCGTGTCATTGAGAATGCGAATGTTATTATGGCTACATATGAAGATCCCCTTCTTGGTGATGTCCAAGTGTACCCAGAAAAAGGGACTGTTGCTTTCTCTGCTGGACTCCATGGTTGGGCTTTTACTCTTACTAACTTTGCCAAGATGTATGCTGCTAAGTTCGGAGTTGATGAATCCAAGATGATGGAGAGGCTTTGGGGTGAGAATTACTTTGATCCGGCGACAAGGAAATGGACCAGCAAGAACACCGGCACTCCTACTTGCAAGCGTGGATTCGTCCAGTTCTGCTACGAACCCATCAAGCAAATCATCTCCACGTGCATGAACGATCAGAAGGACAAACTATGGCCTATGCTTCAAAAACTCGGCGTGACCATGAAAAGTGAGGAGAAGGAACTTATGGGCAAAGCTTTAATGAAGCGTGTTATGCAGACTTGGCTCCCGGCTAGCAGCGCCCTTCTTGAGATGATGATATTCCACCTTCCATCGCCTGCCAAGGCGCAGAGGTATCGTGTGGAGAACTTGTACGAGGGCCCTCTCGATGATATTTACGCCAATGCCATCAGAAACTGTGATCCGGAAGGCCCTCTTATGCTGTATGTCTCTAAGATGATTCCAGCTTCTGATAAGGGCAGATTCTTTGCTTTCGGCCGGGTCTTCTCAGGGAAGGTCTCTACCGGCATGAAGGTCCGTATCATGGGACCCAACTATGTCCCCGGCCAGAAGAAAGATTTGTATGTGAAGAGTGTGCAGAGAACTGTTATCTGGATGGGCAAGAAGCAAGAATCTGTGGAGGATGTTCCCTGCGGTAACACAGTGGCTATGGTCGGTTTGGATCAGTTTATTACCAAGAACGCTACTCTGACCAATGAAAAGGAGGTTGACGCCCACCCGATTAGAGCAATGAAGTTCTCTGTCTCTCCTGTCGTGCGCGTCGCCGTTCAATGCAAGGTTGCTTCTGACCTGCCCAAACTTGTCGAAGGTCTAAAGCGTTTGGCCAAGTCCGATCCTATGGTTGTTTGTACTATCGAAGAATCTGGCGAACATATCATTGCAGGAGCTGGGGAGCTCCACCTTGAGATTTGCTTAAAAGATTTGCAAGAAGATTTTATGGGGGGAGCCGAAATAGTGGTCTCTGATCCAGTCGTGTCCTTCCGTGAAACTGTGCTCGAGAAATCATGCCGTACCGTGATGAGCAAGTCGCCCAACAAGCACAACCGACTGTACATGGAGGCCCGGCCCATGGAAGAAGGGCTTGCTGAGGCCATTGATGACGGCCGCATTGGCCCACGTGATGATCCGAAGGTCCGTGCAAAGATCCTCTCCGAAGAGTTTGGGTGGGACAAGGATCTTGCCAAGAAGATTTGGTGCTTTGGGCCTGAAACTACGGGCCCAAACATGGTTGTCGACATGTGTAAGGGAGTTCAATACCTGAATGAAATCAAGGACTCTGTAGTTGCTGGGTTCCAGTGGGCTTCGAAGGAAGGAGCATTGGCCGAAGAGAACATGCGCGGTATTTGCTTCGAAGTGTGTGATGTCGTTCTCCATGCTGATGCTATTCACAGAGGCGGCGGCCAGATCATTCCGACGGCTAGAAGAGTCATATACGCGTCACAGCTTACAGCTAAGCCTAGGCTTTTGGAACCAGTTTACTTGGTGGAAATCCAGGCTCCTGAGCAAGCACTTGGTGGGATTTATGGTGTGCTGAACCAGAAGAGAGGGCACGTGTTCGAAGAGCTCCAGAGGCCTGGCACTCCCCTATATAACATCAAGGCTTATCTCCCAGTTATCGAGTCCTTCGGGTTCTCGAGTACCCTTAGGGCCGCCACCTCGGGCCAGGCTTTCCCGCAATGCGTGTTCGATCATTGGGACATGATGTCGTCCGATCCGCTGGAGCCAAACTCTCAAGCAGGTAATCTCGTTACCGAGATTCGCAAGAGGAAAGGATTGAAGGAGCAGATGACGCCACTCTCGGAGTTCGAGGACAAGCTGTAATTTCCGTGCTGATACTATTTGCATGCTTTTCATCTACTACTTTTTGTGTTGCTGTTGATTATGAGAAACCTTTTTGGTTTGTTTTCTATATTTTGTATCTCCTTAGTGGTTTAAATGTTGCCATGTGTTTTGAACTATTCGCTATGTGTAAGTGTTTGCTGTGGAGGTGCTACTTTTTCATTTTTGTTCTAATGTTAGGAAATATTAATATTTGCTGCTTGAAAATGATTATCTTATCAAGATACTAACCTTGCAATATATGTATTATCTTTTCTTGAAGCGGCTCACCGCTCGTTAGCAAATTACAAGTCTCTCAACCTTGCGATGCTTATGTGCAGCACCGTGTGCAGGTAAATTTTAGCGGTTTAGATCTTTAACTGTCGATCATGGTCTCTCGTTTTTGAGTTTATACGTAAGCCGACTATAAGGTCACAAGTTTTTTGAGATTATGGGAAAAAAAACTTAAATTTAAAGTTCGTATTCTCTCCGCTTCGGAATAATATGATCATAATAGTACTTGAGGAATTTTAGAGTGAAAGACCCACGTACAGAACAAAAAGGAAAAATTGAAAGAGAAAAAAAAAAAGAAAAAAAATTTCAAATTGCAAATTTAAAAAAAGAAAAATTCAACATTAATTGGCACTAAATGAGCAATTGTGTCTCCCACTGATACACGTCTCCCCGTTTCCTACGGCATCATAGCTTGTCCAAAAGCTCATCAAACTCTTTTGTAGCTACTTGCTTCAACCACACATCACACCGCAGGAAAAAAAGAAAAAAGAAAAAAGAAAAACTTAAGAAGTATTACTACCAACCGGATCATGCCACGTATCATGTCAAAAAATAAAATTTTCTTTACAAACTGAAGAAATATTATAATACCAATCGGATCGTGCCACGTATCAGGTCGTACCGTTTGCTACATGCCGGAGAATAAGAGGATCCGATTCCCTTCGAGAAGGGGCTTCGTTAGTCGCCGGCGAAGACTTTGACCAACTCTTTCTTAATCCTCACTTTTGTCTTTATCCGACCTTTTTGTCTTTTTTTTTTAAAAATTTAATTTTTTTATTAGTTTCCGAAAATGATGCTTCAGTTAGGTGAATGGGGATACGAGAATTAAATTTAGACTCGTAACTAAAATCTAATCAAAAAGATTCTTTTCCGAACAAGCTAAGGGTGTGTTTGGTTCCACATAAAACTGTAGAAAAAAAATTTCCGGTGGAAAAACGGTTTTACGTAGTTAGTGTTTGGTTTGTAAGAAAAGAAAAATAATTTTCTACGACGGTTGTTTAGGTTGGAAGTAAAAAAAAAAAAAAAAAAACTATTTATTTATTTTTTTATTTATTTATTAATATAATAATTAAATATATTTTATATATTATTATAATTTTATATATAGATTAAATATATTAAAATTATAAGATAAATCATGTTACATCATATATAATTATTAGAAATATTAATAAATAATTAAATTTATAAATAAATATTATATATAATAAAATAATAATATATTATATAAATATGTATAATAATTTTTTTTCACAACGGTTTTTTGGTTAAAAGAAAAAAAATAATAAAAACTATTTAATATATTTTTAATTATTTATTATTAATATATAATAATTAATATATTATATATTATTGTTATAAGTTTTATATATAAAATTAAATATATTTAAAATTATAATGAACATATTGCAATCATATATATATATATATATATATGAGTTATATATTTAGAGATATTAATAAATAATTATAATTTTTAAATAAAATATATAATAATATTTTTATAATAAAATAAAATATTATATATATAATAAATATATATATTTATAAATATGTATAATAATTTTTTACCATCTTTTATATATATATATATATATATATATATAAAAGAGAGAGGAGTAGGTGAGTGGTCCATTTGGACCACTCACGCGGTCCACGAGAACCAGGCTTTCTCGTGGACCGCGCCTTTTGGAGCGGCTGTGAGCCGCACCTTTTGGAGCAAGTTTTCGTTTTCCGCGGAAGGATGGCGGAAAACGAAAACTCCGTTTTTCCGAGAATCTGTAAAAATTTTTTTCCAACAATTTTTTTTTCCGAGCAACCAAACAAGGAAAAATCACTTTTCAACCGAAAATTTTTTTTCTGAGCATTTTTACAGGCAACCAAACACCGCCTAACCAACTCTCTCTTTCCTGAACTTGTTTCCGCGAGTAAACATTGTTAACTGATATTTTGATTCTCAATTATCAAATTAAATGTTTTATCGAAAAAAAAAACTCATAAGTTAGAAAATTTTAATATAGAAAATAATAGTGGTCGAAGATCCGTTGAAATAAAATAAGATGCACAACCACTGTATTAGAGTTTCTGATTTTGATGCTCAGATATTACTTCTACTCTCTGGGATAAATATTTTTTTCTTTTGCCAAATATTCTACTTAAAACCACACACGATTAAAGTAAACATAGAAGCCGAACCAAACAAACGACTACTAGTTAACTGAGGGGAATCAGCACGAACCTTCCTTCTTTAGAAAAATTGCACGTATGGTCCTCAAACTCTAGGCTAACAACACTTTGATTCTCAATTTTTTAATTTCTTATAATTTTTAATTTTTATTTTAAAAAATTATTGTAATTAAGTCTTACAATACAATTTAGTTAAATATTGATACATCTTTGATGTAAAAATAATATAACATAATATTTCAATCACAATATGACTATATTATTTTCACTTTCATATTTAGTCAACTAAATTGAGCTGTAGAATTTGATTGAAATAACTTTATAAATTTGAATTAAAAATAATAGTAAATTAAAATTTGATGATCAAAATATCACCTGTCTCTGAGTTCGAGGACGATGATTTACTTTCAAAGAGGAGCCAACTTCGAGATGGTACACGCTTGATCCTGCCACAGTCAGCAAAAGACAGCAGGTATGAGAACATTAAATGATGATAAATATGTAAGAACATTAAAAGTGTTCGCTTCCAAGTGCATAATTTTCTTCTCCAAAGTGAATTTTTTCCTTTTGAAAATGGCACTGCATGATGAAAATTCTTCTCTCTTAATTGCTTTCTCAATTGTAGTTGTAGATCATACATAACTATGACATTAATCATTACTGTTTAAAACAGTTTACCGAACGGATAATAAGAGTCAGATTTGGAAAAAAAACGTGTGTACGATAGCCTATGAATATATTAAAAATATATTTTAAAAAAGGATTTTTAGAAATGAGAAGCAAATTCGATTATATTATATTAATGTAAGAATAAGGTTTTTTAAATTGGTTGCTAGTGCCGAAACATAAATTTCATAAAGAGTTCCTTCTAGATGATCGAATGAAAAGGACATGGTCTCATGTTTCTTAAAATCTACTTTGGCTAGTAAATTATAATAATAATTTTAAAATCTTGAAATATATTCTAGAAAGATTGATTGGATGGTTACAGCTGAAGAGTATGTGTTAAATATAAAAATATATATAAATATCATTCTCTAATAGTTTAAGTTTTTAAATACAACGATTGTTTTACATAGTATCAGAGCAGGAAGTTCTGAGTTCGAGTTATATCAGGCTCCTAGTATTATTAATTTACTACGATTTAATTCAAGCTCATGTCATGGGCTTTGTAAAAAAAGTTTCGAGTTCAGACGTGTTATACTGGATAAGCGTTTATTAAATTCTAGAAGGTAAAATTTTTAGGTTATTATTGTGAGTAATCCCAGTAAAGTTCAGGGCTCGAATGATTATTGAAAAATTAAATTGTGATGCTAACTTGTTTTCTTTTATTGGTTGCAGCAAAGCAGGTGAACAAACCAACTAAAACTTTGAAATTTGTTTTTAAGCTTTTTGGCATGAAATAATTTTTTAAGTTAATGCAACATTACGTCAGTTGATTTGCACCGCACAGTAATAGAATTAGGAGCGTCGCTGTGCAGGTTTATTATAATATTGTTTTTATATTTATTAATATCTTAACTCTGTAATAAAAAATATTTTAATTAATTTATGCATATTTTTTGAAAATATCTTATAAATTTATCCGCATGCAAATAATTTATTAGAAAATATAATGGAAATATCTCAAAGATTTTCTTTAGTAAAGACACATTCGAATACTAAAATAATGCACAGATCACCAACTCATTCATTCACTCTCTTTGCATCCGGGTTAAATTAATTGTGTTTGTTCTTTAAAAATTTAAATCGTCAAAAAATAATAAAGATATGAATATTCAGCAAAACATATTTCTCTATAAATTTATATCATATCTTTAATTATATGTATAAGACAATTAAAATTTTTTATATTAAGCAGCGCATGAAAATTAGTATTTTAGGAGTATAACGTAACATTACTAATCCACTAAAAATCTAATCAAATACGTGGTTAGCGTCTAATAACTTACACGAGAGTCCTAACTATAACTAATTCAATTCGCACATGCACCTTTTGTCCTTTTTTAAATTATTTTTATTTTTTTTCCTTATGATTCCTCTTTCTCTTTTCATATCTATTTGTTTTCAAAGTCAACCCATCTTAATCTGAGAGAGGCTTCCGTAATCCACGTTACGGGAGTCACTTTCTCTTCACTTTAGACTCAGCCGCCCTTTGACTGAGAAAGTTACTTAACTCCCTTTTGATTTTGAAATAAATTTTTTGAAAACAAAATTTATCTTAGTTGTTCAACCAAACACCATATAAAAATAGTAAAGATAATTATTCCGATCAAACCAAATTATCTAAATTGATTTTGAAATAAATTTTTAAAAAATAAAAATTATCTTCGCTATTCTGCCAAATACTATAAAAACAGTAAAAATAATTATTCACATCAAGTCAAATTATTGTAGATAATTTTAAAATAATTGGAAAATAACTGTTTTACCTTTTTAGAGAGGAATAGAACTATTCCAATGCTATATTTAGCTAATTAAGAATAAGTAAAGTGATATACAAGTATGGTTATATATATTAATTAAAGATTTATAATAATAATAATAATAATAATAATTTTTTATATTCGAATAATTAATAGTGTCACTATTATATTATATTATATTATATTATATTATATTATNATAAAATATACTGTTTTTTAATATGTATCATTGTATATATATTAAATATTTTATATATGAGAGATACATACAAGAAAAATCTTTGCAATGTAAAAAATTTAATCTACTTTTTCTATTATACTTCGTTATTCTTAAGAAAATTACTAAATAAGATTTTGATTATCCTAAAGAATTAGAAAATATCAAACCAAATAGATAATTTTTTTTATTCATATGTATCCTAGAATAGTAGATTATCTCAAGAATAAAAATATTTTTTCTTTCAAATATTGTTTTGTCACCAAACTCGGTATTAGTGTCTTGTAGAAACTCATAAAATTTACCTAAACTGTGAACGAGTTTGATTCATTTATTTAATTTTTTAAAATATAAAATTAAATTTTTTAATTTATTTGATTTGAATTAGTCAAAGATATTTAAATTTTAAAATTTAAGTTAATTACTTATTTTAATAATATTTATAGTTTTGAAAATTATATGATGTTTATATAATTAAATAAATTAAAAGATTGAATAGTAAAATCATTATTTTTGAGAGATTGAGTTCCATATGTTTTTACCTTAGTATTTAAACTTGGTGGAAAAAGATGTGGGGATGAACCAGGTGCAAATAATAGAAACAATTAAGCTTAAAATTTTAAAATCTCGAATATCAACAATTAAATCTTCACCAACTACATAAGCTATGGTTGGTGTGCAAACAGTAATTATTGCTCGAAAATCAATTTTAAAAATACAAACACCAAAACTAAACTTAGATTGAAATTAATAAACAATTATTAATACAATTCATCTTAGAATTAAATTCGGTCCAAATTATTTGTGGTATAGAATTTGAAATATAAAAATAATGAACATGGTCAGCAATATAATACTATCTTATCTGCCGTTTATATATTTACTATTATTTAAAAATTTTAAATTTATTCTAAATCTATCAAAATACTTTTTTAAAACTCTATTCTATTAATAAAATAAGTGCAACAAAAAATATTTTGAACTCCCAATTTTTTTTTTGGAGAGATAGACAACATGCTATCCATTTCATTTATTTAAAAAAATTATAATTCGAACTTGAAACTTCAGATACCAACTATCAAGCTCTCTTTGTTACTTACGCTTGAGACCGTTAATATATTAAATATTTTTTTATTTTTTAGATCTGTATTGTTCGTGCGATGCACGAGGAGATAGAACAGCGAGGAAATATTCCATAATTTTTTATCTTTTCTTTTTCTTCTAGAATTGATCTTTGACGTGAGGTATTGCTGGACGACTGAGACACAGCGGCTCAGCAGCGATAGGGATTTTACTGTCCCACCACCGCTCCAACGAACGTTTAAAAATACAGCTTCTGCGTTCCCACTTCCCCATAAAACGCGCCACCGCCGAAACCAAAACACCGTTTCTCCCTCCCCTTTCCCCCAACTCCCACCCCCCACCGCGGCGCCCCCAAACGCCGTTCGCCGCGCTGGAAAATGACTTCCCACTTCCACTTCCACTTCCACTTCCTCCTGCTCGTAATTGCCATCATCTCCTCCCCGCTCCTCACCACCTCCCAATCCACCACCACCACCACGACAGAGAAGCAAACGCTGCTGAAGATCAAGAGCGAGTGGGGGAACCCAGATTCGCTCGTCGCGTGGAGCAACTCCACTTCCGTGCCCTACTGCAGCTGGCCCGGAATCACCTGCGCCGCCGACAACGCATCCGTCGCGGAGATCATCCTCCCCGACCAAGGCCTCTCCTCCGCCATCCCCGCCGCCGTCTGCGACCTCCGCAGCCTCTCCCTCCTCAACCTCACCAACAACTCCCTCCCCGGGCCCTTCCCCACCCTCCTCTGCGGCTGCTCCGCGCTCCGGACTCTCGACATCTCCCAGAACCTCTTCGTCGGCGACATCGCCAGCGGCGTCGCCTGCCTCCCCCCGCGCCTCGCCCGACTCGTCCTCGCCGGCAACAATTTCTCCGGCGACGTCCCCGCCGCGCTCGGCCGCCTCGACAACCTCCAGGAGCTCCACCTCGACAACAACCTCTTCGACGGCACCGTCGCACCCGAGATCGGGAATTTGACCCAGCTCCGGATCCTCACGCTCGCGTGCAACCCCCTCGCGCCCGCCGCGGTCCCCGCGGCGATCCGCAACTTGACGAGGCTGCAGTTTCTGTGGATGTCGAGCATGAATCTGGAAGGCGAGATCCCCGCGTTCTTCGCGGAGATGTCGGAGCTGGCGCAGCTGGATTTGTCGCAGAATTCGCTCTCCGGCGGCATCCCGGAGGGGATATGGACGATCCGGAGCTTGCAGAATTTGTATCTGTACAAGAACCAATTGTCGGGACAGATTTCGGTGAACGGCACGATCGGGTCGACCGGATTGGTGAAGCTCGACGTGTCGATGAATCAGATCACCGGAACCATCCCCGAAAGCTTCGGCTCGCTGCGGAACCTCTCGATCTTGTTCATGTACTACAACCGGCTCGCCGGCGAGATCCCCGCGAGCATCGGCCTCCTCCCGTCGCTCACCGATCTCCGCCTCTTCAACAATAACCTCACCGGGGTCCTGCCGCCGCAACTGGGGAAGCACTCTCCGCTCTGGAACGTCGAGGTCGACGACAACATGCTCTCCGGGGAGCTCCCCGAGGGCCTCTGCGCCGGCGGGGCGTTCACGTCGATCGTCGTGTCCGCCAACAACATGTCGGGGCCGATCCCCGCCGGCCTCGGCGAGTGCGCGACGCTCGACAACATCCAGATACAAGGGAACCGGTTCTCCGGCGACGTGCCGGCTGGTATATGGGCTGCGGAGAATCTGACGACCGTGATCATGCACAATAACGAGCTCTCCGGCGGCCTCCCGGATAAGTTGCCGTGGAATCTGACGCGACTAGAAATTGACAACAACCAATTCACCGGAAACCTCCCGTCGTCGGCGGGGAGGCTCGTCGTATTCAAGTCGAGCAATAACAAATTCTCCGGCGAGTTACCGAACTTTGCGGCGATGCCGCTGCTCCAAACTCTATCGCTTTCCGGGAACCAGATCTCCGGCGAGGTGCCGTCGTCAATATCGGTCGAGAAGTCGCTCGCCGTGCTCGATCTCAGCCGCAACCAGCTCACCGGAGAGATCCCCGCATCGATCGGATCGCTCCCGGAGCTCACTTCCCTCGACTTATCGTCGAACCAGTTATCCGGGGAGATCCCGTCGGCTATCAGCAATCTCAAACTCAATTTTCTCAACCTCTCCTACAACGACCTCTCCGGGGCCGTCCCTGCTTCGCTGCAAAGCGCAGCTTACGACCGCAGCTTCGTCTCCAATCCTAACCTTTGCGCGGCCGACGCGCAAGTGCTCCTTGGTGTCAGCACGTGCGCAAAAGGATCGGGCGGCTCCGGCGGCCTCTCGCACGGGCTCGTCGTACTCTTCCTCGTGCTTGGCATAGTCGTCTTTGTTATCGCGGTCGCATTTGCATTCGTCGTGATCAGGGACATCCGCAGGCAGAAAGACCGCTCCGACCCGGCCGGGTGGAAGCTGACGTCGTTCCAGGCGTTGAATTTTGCGGAGGGTGCAGTGATCAGGGGGCTCAAGGAGGAGAACCTGATCGGGAGCGGCGGGGGCGGGAGGGTGTACAAAGTGGCGCTCGGTAACAGCGCGGGAGGGACGGTGGCAGTTAAAAAGATCTGGAACACGCGGAGGGTTGATGCAAAACTGGAAAGAGAGTTCGAGTCAGAGGTGAAAATCTTGGGTTCAATCCGGCACACAAATATAGTCAAGCTGCTTTGCTGCATCTCAAGCTCTGATTCGAAGCTTCTGGTTTATGAGTACATGGAGAACGGGAGCTTAGATCGGTGGCTGCATGGCCGGGGGACGGTGGCGGCAAGTCGGGTGTGGCTGGATTGGCCCACGAGGCTCCGGATCGCGCTCGGTGCAGCGCAGGGGCTGTGCTACATGCACCACGAGTGCTCAACGCCGATCGTCCACCGCGACGTGAAGTCCAGTAACGTCTTGCTGGATTCAGAGTTCAAAGCACGGATAGCGGATTTCGGGCTCGCCCGGATGCTGGTCCGGGCCGGAGAGCCCGATTCGGTTTCGGCCCTAGCAGGGTCTTTTGGATACATGGCTCCAGGTGAGGACTTTTAGGTTTAAGACAGTAATCAATTTCACTACATCATAGTTAAAACATTGTTGGTATTGACTCATTCTTTGAAAATTAATCGACATTTTTATGTTTTATGCAGAGTGTGCATATACACGGAAAGTTAACGAAAAAGTCGACGTGTATAGCTTCGGAGTGGTCCTACTGGAGCTGACTACAGGGCGAGAAGCTAGCGACGGAGGCGATCGCGGTAGCTTAGCAGAATGGGCATGGCAGCACTTACAAGAGGGCAATAAAATCGCCGACGCTGTCGACAGGCGTATTTGCGAACCATCATACCAGTGCGAAGTCGAAGCCGTGTTCAAGTTAGGCATCATATGCACAGGCACTCTACCTTCAACACGACCGACGATGAAGGAAGTTGTCCAAATTCTGCAAAGGTGCGAACAGAATCATAAAGGGTTCCAAGATAAACGTTTCACAGAGAATGACGTGATTCCACTCTTGCAAACGAGAAGGGGTAGTCGGCGAAAGGGACCTTCAGACGCCGATGGGGATGACGATGGAAAGGGCTTCGACTGTAATGTGTAGTTTGTGAGTCAGGTTTTTTACATGAGGTTAATCCAGAAAGAAAATGATCACACAGGATATCACCGTATTCTCTTATTAGCGCACAACAGAGTCTTAAGATTAGGGTCCAAGATCTACGATCGAGTTATCGTAAGCATTAGCGTCAATAAGTTTGATACGAGAAAGAATAATAAGAAATTGTCTTTTGTATATTTCCAAGTGAGCAATATATGAGCACATGCACAAAGAATAATCCCATGCACAACAAGTGATTTAAACTCTTTTTGGATTTGTTGGTTCCCTTGTGTTTGTCCGTGTTTATCCAACACAAACATTGCCTCCCTTATGTATTAATTGGATGGCCTATGAAGCATAGCAAAATCTCCAACAACCAAGCAATCTGAGAGAACAGATCAGCATCTACTTACAGAAGCACTTTTGCACATAATGACAACTGATTTATTTCATTCCCCCACTTTATTGTTCATTGTCAAAAGGAAACACTGTATAAGGATAATAAGAAATAGATTAAATTTCCGCCTGGCTCGCAACATAAAGGGGCAGAGAAGGGAAAAAAAAAAAAAAAAAAAAAAAGGATCAGCAGGCCAGAACTACGCTGAATCTTCCACAACCTGCCAATCATACACTGGTGAGATGATTTTCCACCTCTTTTATCTGTAAGATCATATGCTTCTGCACAAGCACTAAATAGAGTCTCCGCAGAATAGCGAAATGGGTCGCGACTCGCGAGGGGACTAGAGCAAGCAAAAGAAGATAAAAAGAGAAAGAAGAAAAAAGGGTGAAAATGCATACAATTCTTCCCGGATATACCGCAATTTGCACTTTACCCATCTCGAAATCAAAACCGATTAGAGGACCCCCTAGATGTCAGCACTTTACCCTTCTCCCTAAAGGAGTACAGGTTTTCATTGTCGAAAGGGATAAGGTGCAAGTCGCAATACACCCAAAAGTTCAACCAGAAAAAAAGAAACAGACCTTCTACGACTCTTCGACCTCGAGATACTGCGAGTGAGAGGCCGCAAGCAGTGCAGCTCCAATTCCAGAGCCATCATTGGCAAGCTTTATAACAATAGAAGCCGAGGCGGCTTCTCCAAGCATCTCCCTAAGCGTGCTCTCTAGGCACTCCCTGAATATGGTGTAGTGCTCATAGAGCCCGCCGTCCATGGCAATCACCGTCCGCTGCTTGCTACCACCGCCTTCGGTGGACACACTGTCCCGCCCCAGCTTCTTCAGAATGCCGTAAATGCCTGCCGCAGCAAGGCGGGCCCCGCGCCTGGCGACTATGTCACAGATGCCGACTACCATTTTCCTTGTTTTCAGGGAGGTGCTAGGGATCTGAGATTGAAAGAAAACAAGCTAATAAAAAGGAAGCTATGATTGTGTTATGGGTTTCTTAGCACAAATAGTCCACTTTTTTCTTATATTTTACACTTTTTTTTTGAAAAGGCCCTCTTATTTTATTCTCTCATACGAGTTTAGGACAGAAGCTACTTCAGTATACGAAAAGCGCTACTAGCCTACTTGTGATAATTTGGGTAATATAGTTGCAATCAGGGGCATCGTAATCAAGATACAGATATTGTAGTTGAAAATCACAAAAACGAAACAAAAACCAAGAAAGAAAAGATCAGTGTGGTGAAATTTAGAGAAGGATAGACATTTTCTGCAACTGGCCTTTTGCATAAAACCAAAAAGAATGGAAGGAGCATACCCCTAAGACCTCCTTCAGCTTGGCTCCAACAACTTTGAGATCAGGTGACGTGTCATGATGCATTGCTGACATGTGAGGCGTCCTGCATGTTCCACAACCCAAGTTTTCTTTTCAGAAAAGCTAGTAGCTATGGCCATTTATGAAGAAATTATTGAAAACGCAATGCCATTGAATGTAATACCCACAATCACTCTATATCAGGTCACTCGTCTAATCTTAACAATTTTCATCGTCAAAAGAATCAGATTATCATTTCTGTCGTATCAACAAGAGATCACCAATGTAATCTAAACCAATTATTGATAAAAGATGGGTTGATCCTCAACATGTACTCCATTGTAAGGATCATCAAAAGAGAAGGTAAATTGCATCAACAAACTTTAAGCTTTGATTTAATTAAACTCTAAACCAATACCACCATATTTTTTTCACATCATTGCAGCAGTAAGCATAAAAAGTACATAAAAAGACAACAACAAGCAAAGTTCATAATCGTAGCTTTGTGTCTGTCAGTTAGTTCAAGGTGCAAATGGTAATACTTGACTGTCATCACGCTTGAAGAAACAAAGCATGATTATTATCATTGCGGCCAGCAGAGATTCTGAAAGAAATCATACCGCAGTATAAATGGAACTTCAAGTTTTGAAGGAACTGTATCCCCGAAAAGGGAAGTTTCTTGAGCCAACCTCAACAGGACTCTCCGTACAATTTCTCCCAGATACATTCCAGAGATCAACTTTTCATATATCTACATATACAGGAACATGATTTACAGTGTTTATACAACATAAACAATTAACAATTCTTCTGTAGCAAGCAACAAAGGAAAAAACAATTAACAATCACCTGTTCTCCAGGATTTAGACTTTCAAAATCTAAGTCCTGATCATAGTCCGTCAAAGGGAGATGCGATGACCTGAAATTTCCCCATTCCATGTTGATTACCTATAACATAAGAAACATAATTTAGCCATGTTGCTAAGATAACATGTACACACTTGAACGCATAAACAGATACAAAAATATATAAGTTTGATCAGACACTTGATATTTCCTCATTTGCAATGCAAATTAACACTAAATTGAAGTAAAAATAAGCTGCAAAGCATTTAAATTGGAGTTCATTATGATATTAGATGTTTGAACAACCTAGGAATGACAAATCCTTTTATTTAGAACCTAAAGACACTTCCAGCATATTGAGTAAACTAGAAAGCAGACAGACATACAATACAACATTCTACACATACAGCATAAGCCACAACCTCTTAGATGCACGCCAATGAGAAATCTGACATCGAACTTTAAGACTACCAGAGAAAGATAGTCGCTTACCATCTCCCCCGACTTAGGTAATAGGCCATGCCACTTGGGAATTGCATGTGCGCGCTCTACATATGCTGCATTTGTTCCAGTACCCAATATCACAGCAGCAACAACATCATTATCATCGTATCTGCCCCCAGCCAATGTCCCAATTGTGTCATTTACCTACATCAAAGCAGGAGCTGCCACATTAGATATGGCCTTGTCACACCGTTGTGGCGTTTCAAAATTCAGTTTCAAGGATGGCGCTGAAAGAAGCTTCAATTAACAATAAATTCCTTGTTCAATCGAAATATTGTAGTAATATATGAAAAGCGACTCACTAGTGCTGAAACTCTCATGTCAAGTCCCTGCCTTTCCAAAGCCCTAGTCAGTTCCGCTACCACATCTTCCCCAACCTGACTTCACAGCAGTAGAGCAGTCCATCAAAATGTAATTACTTTGATCCATTGTTCACGAATAAGATCAAGACTAAAACATGTAGAATACAATTCTACATTTTTCCTCGTTTTGTGAACACCAACAGACAAACTATCTTTCTACATAGTTACCATATTCCAAGTTGAGACATTTATTGTCACGTTTCTATGTAGCGTGAATTTGCATTGTATCACAGTTAATTAAAAAAAACAAATTAGCTCAAAAAATAGGATTGACGAAATATGGAGTGCTATGATGGTTACATGTTATTTAAATGACGAACTTTACCGTGCCATCAATGGCGAAGCCCTTTGTCCATTTAATAAGAGCACCAGATGCAATTGAAGATTGCTTCACTGGGAAAGAGAAAGTAAAACCGAGTTCTCTCTGCCTCCCATCAGGAAGGTGAAAGTCATCACTTTCAGAAGCAATAAATTGCGCAAGCGCAGAAGCAATGAAATCAAACAGTTCCTGAAATCATATTCCAAGTTATGCTTGGTAAAAATAAACAAATAAATAAAACCCACATAATTCAAGGAATAACAATGTCAACACACACATGGGAACCTCCAACCATCAAATGTGGTGGAATGGAAACTTCTTCATACTCTTGCTTGGCAACGCGCCCTTCCTTTCCTCCAAGTTGTACACGTAAAACCCGGAAATTGGTTCCTCCAAGGTCCAATGCATAAAATAATCCTCTCTCATCCCTATGAAAAGTTGATTTTAACAGCTAATGAACAGCATCTATAAATCTTTTGACACCAAAGAGTAGGTTTCTGACTACTTGAGTCTTACTGCCATAAAGCAATTAAGTCTTGAGCAAGCTAACAATTTGATGCATTAAACATAATTCATATAAACATAATTCACATGAATAAGATCTCAAAGGACGAATAGAATAAGTAAAAAGAGCTGCTTCCTTCGAAGGAAGCTGAATAATCAAGATTCACCAAAAACTTATGCAAAAGAATATAGCAATTGTTGCCAATTTACTTTTTCTTTGCACCCATAGAATAAGTCAAAGATCATAAAACTGGTGCTTCGCCTAATTAAATTTAATAAAACTGGTACTTTAAGAATCTTGCTCTGTCAATCAGGATATCGAAGTATCTAAACAAGTAACAGCTTGAAACACATCGATGATAAAACAACAAGACGAGAGACAAAATAGGATATTATAGCTCAAAAAATAGATTACATTAACATAAAATTTACCCAGCAAGCTTGGCGAGGGAAAAGTCGTAGATCTAAAAAGGGCAAAATGCAACCCAAAAATGCCCATAATAAATGTAGAAACTTCTTGGAAGCAAATAACTAGATTTCATCTTTAATCAAAACGAAATTCTCATATCACCTATCAAGCAAGCTAAATTCGAACTAAACAGACAATAATTAGATCCTAATCAGCTCAATCAGTAACTTATAAACAACAGAAATGCATCTTTGTTATAAAATTAAACATCACATAGCCAATTTTTTTTTTCACATATAAGAAACACCGACCAAAACAGTAATATGTTCACCAACCAATGCATTAGATAATGCCCTATATTACAGATGGATATCATCAGGTATTAACATAAAAAAGGAAAAGGAAAGAAAACGAAAGATCGGATCTTTCGAGCTAATTTACCCAGTGGGGAGGTTGTCGACGTAGCTGAGGAGCATCTTGAGCTTGCTCCCCCCCTCGGATGCGAGCCCCGCGTGCATCTCCACCGTCATGGCGTCCGCGATCTGCCGCAGCTTCCCGATCGGCGTCGCGCACCGCTCCTCGAGCTCCCGCACCACCGCCGCGGCCCTCGCCCACAGCCCCGAGCTCCGCATCCGGTGCCGCACCACCACCACCGCCACCGCGCACGCCGCCGCCGCGCACACCACCGCCGCCCCGACCGCCACCTTCCCCATCAGCCCCCTCCCCCCAAAATCCCAAATCCGAACCCTAGCTAGCTCACTCCCTCCCCACTGGATCGAAGAGCTCGGAATCTCCCCCGCGATTCGGAATCCGGGCCCTTCGTTGAGAGAAGGGAGAAGACGAAACCCTAGAAATGGATCGGATTGGATCGGGGAACCCTAATTGGTTCCTCTTTTTCGCGTTCTCGGGATCTCGGGAGATGTGATCGACGGAGAAGTTTACGGAGGAAAAAGAAGGCATAGTATGGAGCCGAGATTTCGGAGTTCTCCCCCAATTACGTAATTATCTGTTACGCCGAAATTACCATTACACCCTCGGTGCGACTAGATTTCAACGGTCGCGATTGGCGATCCATGGGCATTTCGGTCATTGTCCAGTGTGAATGGTGCACAGCACGGGGGTCAGGGCATTTTCGTAATTTAAGCGCTGACTATGACGAGCTCGGTGGGGCCCACCGCGAGGTGGACGTTAGTGCGTTACTGGATCCGTGATACGTCACGGCCTGTGAGGCTGACATGCGGGCCCCATCGGAGATTCCTGACGGGGACGTGACACGTGGCGTCGTGCGCGTCGTTTTCCGACACGTGTACTTTGAGGTTCCGATTCATCCACACGGCGTGGTCGCATGAGTCGTGTATGGACCGGGTTTTAAAAAATTCCGGTCCAATCACCTTCAACAAAAATAATAGTACTATAAATAATTAAATAAAAAGACACTTCCAAGTTTCAACTATATTACATTTCGATATGGACCCATATTATTTTTTTCATTAATATAGTTTCCATATATATATATATATATATATATGTTTCTTTCGCATCAAATAATTTTATAAAATTTATTTAATTACTCAAGATAACAGAACTATATATTTTATTCCTAGGTAATTAATGATTTTGATAGCTAACAAAATTATAAATTTGGACCAATTTTTGTTCAACTGAGAAAAATAATCATGGAATTATTATTAATTAAAATGACCAAAATATGCTCCCCATACATCTAGTTTAAAATACTTTACATGAATGCATTTACTTTCAACCAAATCATATTTACTAGGAATAATGTTATCCTGTAAAAATTCCATATGGTTAAATCCACTAACAAAATAAAAGTTCCCTTCTTCTTAAAATAAAATATTAAGATACTATTTTTCCATGGTTTGAGTTTAAATTTCACCAAACTTTTTATTTTTATTCAAATTTCGAGCACAAATGTGAAAAAGGTATCAAAATAAACTATTGAGATATTAATTTATTGTTTGTGAAATACTAGTCTTACTCTTCAAGCGAAAAAAACGGCTCGTTTTTAACGCAAAATTTGCTAAAATACATCATCAAAATATGGTAAACAATAACAATTGCTGCTCATGTGGCTGTTTTACATATGGAAGGTTCAAATTCTTGCAAATCTATCCTAAAAATGAGAGGTTAAGGAGCATTTTTTTTCAATAAAAGAAAAAAAAAACTTCTCGATTTAAATAATGTCAAAAAAAAAAATCATGAGCAAAGCACATGATTTTTATATGTCAGCGCGTGAAAATTTTGTGGCATTAATTAATAGTTGGTAAACATATGATTAACGAATTTGAATTAGGCAATAATTAATACACGAGAAGCACGTGGAAATAAGTACAAATGGACACCAATAAAATGTTCTTTATATGGGTTGTAAAAACAAAGGATCACTCTTTTAGTCTTTTAAGCGTTGCTTTTACAAAAGTAATAACTGGGAAATGTTATTATAAAATGTATTATTTATATATATATATATAATTTTTCTTAATTGTGTCTCAAATTTTGAGATTCGAGCATCTTCACTCTATTTTATTTTGATTGCTCCATTTAATTTAGTTGAAATTATCTTTAATTTATAATTTATAATTTTTTATTCTATTGAAATTTTATTATTAATATAAATTTATTTTTTACTTTCTGGCTCCGTATGACAGTTAAGTGCATTAAAAATATTTTGAAGATTCTAAATTTGTAATCATAGTATTCTTTTATACTTCACTTAAACTATAATTACAATATCCACTCAGCCTTTATTGGTGGTACTAAGGCCGAATCATATAAAATTATTTAAATTTTTTATTTTTTCTTCAAATTTCTTTCGTATTTTCGCATAGGACTAACTAATTTTTTCAAAAAACTTTTATCATAACATTTTAATTATTTTTTCAGTATAATAAGACATTTGAGACTAAAGTTTGTATCTTAAGCCTTCAAAATCATGTCTTTGTCAGTAAAAAAAAAAGAAAAAGAAAAGATGTTTTAAATTCTCAATCATGTTGTTATATCATAGAAAACAGGGAGTAGTGGAGCTCAAGAACCCTTATGGGATTTTAAATTCTAGTGGCTTTTCCTCTCTTTTCTTGTGTGTTGGGAGATGTGAGCAATGCTTTGGAGGAGAAAGAGAGACAAGGAACATAAATTAGCTATCACTTTAAGTGTCAAAATGTTGGGGAAAAAAAAAACTTTTTAAATTGAAGAACTTTCGATCTACTAAAGTGTGCATCTGATGCTTTATTTTGATAAACAGAATAAAAAATAACTCTCTTGTTATATGGATTAACTAAAGAAGAATATATGAACTTAAAGCAGACCTAATTCTAAATTTCACTATT
The DNA here is from genome assembly GCF_001540865.1 of Ananas comosus. Lineage (NCBI taxonomy): Eukaryota > Viridiplantae > Streptophyta > Magnoliopsida > Poales > Bromeliaceae > Ananas > Ananas comosus. Next base: position 9,977,893 of record NC_033636.1, read on the forward strand.
TGGTAAGGTCGTGAATTCAATCCCAATCTTTAATATTTGATAGATTAACCTTTTGCATAATATAATATGTTAAGTTTTTATTTTCTATCTCACGTGTCAATTCCTCATGCTTTTTATTTAAATTTTTTTAGCTAAAGTTTCGAGATAAACTACAAACTTTTTCTATACTTTAGCTTATGCCTTAATTATTTTTCACGTAAATTTTTACCACAATCTAAATCGTGCATTTTATCACTGTATCCAATATGACCAGCTAAAATTCTAGGAAAAAAATGAAAGATGCATGTTGATTGTGTGCTCTTTGGGGCACATTATGTCTCCAAGGTGGCTCAATTTGAGTTATAGTGCGTAAGTTCTTTATTAGGGAAAAGGAGTTGGTGGTGGGATCGATGAGGGAAAACGACGTGACCTTCCATTTGCTTTATTGAGTGCTTTGATTTAACTTACGTTTCAGCTAGGGATGCAGATGGATACGGATTGCTAGAGCTTCCGTTCCGATCCGTTCCAAATGAGACAGTAAAAATAAAAAATGTAAAAAAAATTAATACATTCCGAATCCGTCCGATCCGCTAAGTAAATGGAGCAGGAGATGAAAAATCATTTTTTTCCTTCAATACATTCCGATCCATCAAAAATCTATCAAAAATTCGCTCTTATCCCGATCCGTCCCAAATAGGGCGGTAAGTGAGAGCATGACAAATAAAATTAAAAATAACCCGTCCCGAATCCATCCCGTCCTGATAAGAAATAAAACGAAAGGTGGAGAGACCCTCCCGGATCCATCCCGTTTACATCCCTAGTTTCAGGGAAGTTGAATGAAGAAGCAACAGGTTTGGATGTTATTATTGTGGTGCTCAAGCAGAACTAAAGATTCAGCTCATCTTATTGGCCTAGTTTTGTATATTTCCATCACGGCAAGTTTGTTTCATTAAAACTGGACTTTGGATTAAAATGGACTTTGGGTTGAAGCAGAGTTCGGTGAAAACTATTTCTTCCCCGCTGTTTGTTTCGTTAATATGAAAGTGAAGTTTCATTAGTTCTGCTGTTTGTTTAGTAGGAAATGTGTGATGTAGAATTATAATTTATGTATAAATAACGAATAATTTAATAAATAAAAATAATATAATTATATTTTTATATAATTAAAATTTAATTTAAAACAACTAAATTATTTTTTTGTACATAGTAATATAGCAATAAAATTACAAAGTAAAAAAAAAATATTAATCCTTAATTATTTATCATATTTTAATTGTAAAACTAAATAAAAAAAATATTAAAACTTAACTAATCAATTTTTATCATATTTTAAATATGCCTGAATAAAAAGAGTAATTAGCACCATAATTAAATAATATTTAAATATAACAATCTTTACATAGTATATTATTTTATTATTTTTTTTTATCTTTCTTCACCGTATCAATTTCGGCCCTCGGTGGGCCGAAGTCGATTACGCCATTTCAGATTAAATCGAGTTTTGACCGTAACTTTTTTACGGCGAACCAAACAACAAAAGTGATCATTTACGGCAAAAATGACTTTCTTTTTCTCCACTTTCACCCTACTTCGACCCAAACAAATATACTCTCGTTGCTTACTTTGAAAAGCACTCTTATCGAATTCAATCTAGACTTGCTTTTTTTTTTTCTTTTTCTTTTTCTTTTTCTTTTTTTTTGAAAGATTCGAGTCCACTTGGGGGAAACCCACACTTTGGCCTTGTAATATCTCATTGGGAAAAAAAAAAAAAAAAAATACTACTCGAAATAAATTTTCTCCTTAAAAACATTTAGAGAAATGCTGTTAATTTGACTATAATTTTGTTAGCTGCATCTCAGCTAAATTAGGCGTATCTATCTTAATAATCAAAGTAATTATTAAAGTGATAAAATCAAGTGATGTATAAAAGAAAATGCTTTTCCTTGCACGAGCCACTTCTTAAATGTTTTATTAAAGTATAATTATTGATCACTCTTGTACTAATAACTTATATTAATTAAAATATTAAATCCAACAAATTACTGATACAAATGGTATACACACTTTTAGGGTGCATGGAATAGGTCTAACTAGAAAGAGAACCAAATATGTCTCTCAATTTGATAAGTGAAATGATATTTTTACCATCACAAATATATTTTTCTAAAAATTTCAACTGTTAATTAAAGAGGGATAAAAAGATCAATTTACTTTATTAACTAACTAAAGTTAAGTATTTAATATATGATTAACTAAATTTTTCTGATAGATTTTAACAATATGGATATATTGAAAAAATTAGAATTTTTACAAGAATAAGTTAAATTTTGCAAAAATATATTTATAATTCACTAATTTTTTTAAGAGATCCGCAGGCAATTAACCCGAATTTAAAAATTTTAAGTTGCCTATCACGAAACCATGGGTGCGGTGCACGAGGTGCACGCACGCACCGGGCGCACGCACTAATTTCTCGCGCGATCCGCAGAATCGCGTTTCCAAGTTCGCATCTCGCGCGCCGGAAATCGGAGTGGGTCGGATTCGCTCACGCCGTTCCAGGATCCGGATGACGTCATTTCCGTCCTCGGGAGACCCGCCGCGAATTTACTTTCCTGCCCCTCCCCTCATCTCCCGCCTTTATTGAACGCGCGCTTACGTCATCCCGTAGACTTTTCTTTTTTTTTTTTTTCGTGCCAGTGCGTACGAGTTAGCAGTGCCGCTAATTTATTATAGGGAAAACTTCAAAAACCCCCCCTGTGTTTCATGCATTCTCACTTTCCTACCCTGTGGTTTAAAACGTATCAATTTGCTCCCATGTGGTTTCATTTTTCTCTTTTTGTTATCAATTTTATTATTATTTTTTCTTAAATCAGTAACAAAATTAAAATTAAAGGATACTAAAGTGAATATTCGATAAACATAGATGGTTATCTAAAGTTTTTTGTATATAATTTAACGAAATATTAACGAAAAAGCTTCTGAAAAGATAAAAACGAAACCACAGGGGGCAAATTGATACGTTTTAAACCACAGGGTACTAAAGTGAGAATGCATGAAACCACAGGGGAGTTTTTTGAAGTTTTTCCTTTATTATATAATAATAATTAAATTAATATTAATCAGGATATTAGATTTGTTATATTGTCATTAGATTAAATTAATACGTCGTGATTACATTTATCAAATTTTAATTTGGGAAAACTTCATAAACCCCTCATGTGGTTTCGCATTTTCTCACTTTGCACCACTGTGATTTAAATGTATCAATTTGCCTCTCTGTAGTTTCTTTTTTCTCTTTTTCTTATCAATTTTATTATTATTTTTTTAATCAATAATAAAGTTAAAAATAAAGGATACTAAAGTAAATATTTAATAAATCTAGATGAATATTTAAAATTTTTTATCATTTTAAACCACATGGGGGGTAATGTGAGAAACAATGAAACTACAGGGGGTATTTTTGAAGTTTTTCCTTTTAATTTTCTACCGTCTCCGTCTCTTTTTTTTTTTTCCCGCTGCATTACAATACCGCCATTAGAAACCATGGCTAATAATTTCTAACACAGTAAAAAATTTGATCAATATTATTTGATATCGCAAATTCAAAATCTAATTATTTTATATTCATAACTAAATTTATTTTTTCTAAAAATAAATAAAAGAGATAATACATTAGTTTTCTCTGAGAAAAAAATAAATTAGTGAATCCTTTAATACTATTGTATTATATGCAGATTAAATAATTTTACAAAAACAGGACCTAATTATCTCTCTCTCTAGTCTCTTCGACATGCTTACAATTTACAAACAAGGGAAAGAAAAGGAAAGGAACATAAAAAGTTCTCTTTTAATTGCCTCTCACTCCCTTTACCAAATAAACTAATCACAGAGGATAAAATGACAAAAAAAAAGAGCCATTTTTTTAGTCCTTTACTGCCACACCTTTCGGATCTGAGCAAAACTTGAGATTTTGACCAAACCCAATTTCCTCTGTTTTTTAGTTTTTTTTCTTCTTCTTCTTCTTCTTCTTCTCTCTCTCTCTCTCTCTCTCTCTCTCTCTCTCTCTCAGAGGAGATAGAGAAGAAAAAAAACAAAGCTTCTGTTGAATGGCAGAAGCATCAGCAGAGAAAGATACGGCATACCAAACCCAGGATCCTACTTTTTCCTTTCCTTTACCCCCTCTCCTCCCCTTCACGCATTATTATACACATCCATAGTTACTTCACCTGGGTTTTTATCTCTCGCTCAGAATAGGCAAAAAAGAGAGCATTTATTGGTGAATGAAGGGGAGGAGACCCATTTCGCAGTTTACAGGGATTTTGTACTCTGAACTCAGTTTTACTGTAGGAACAGGGGAGGTTCTGAGAATTTGAAACCTTAAGCGTGGCTCACTGTGTACCTCATTTCCGAGGAGGCAATAGCGCCAAAAGGGCCGAGAGAGAGAGAGAGAGAGAGAGAGAGAGAGAGAGAGAGGTGGAGTTATCTCTCATACAATTCATGCTTAGGTGCGTGTAAGCTGTGAAAAACAATGTTGTAGTGCTTCTTTGTACTTGTTGGGTTTCTTTTTTTATTCGTTTTCATGCTTCTGTGCCACTAATTTAGCATAAAAATCCGCGCTTTTGAGTTTTTTGTGGTGCTCTTTTGGATCCTATATTGTGCTTTCCTTTGTATTTTTCTTCCCCAGTTTTGATCTTCACACTGTCGGGAATCCTCGTCTTTTTCCCACAAATTTTAGTGTGAAAATCCGCAACTTGTATGTTGCATGTTGGTTTTCGCAGTTCATTAGGATGATGCAAACTCTTTGCAAGTTTTTATCTCTACACCGTCGCAAATCCTCGTCTCTTGGCTGCTGATTTTGCATAAAAATCCCATCTTTTTGAGCATTTTTTGAGGAGCTAATTTTCTTTTTTTCTTTTCAATCTTGCTACTAAGTAATAATTTCTCTCTCTGTTACACGTAATATGTGAATGAAAAAGGAGAAAGGATAGAACAACGTTTCCTTTTCCAAAGTATACAAAACTGTGTGCACTGGGTCCTCTTTGTATGCAAAATAGTGTTGATTTCGATCTTATCCCTTGTCTTTTTGTGATGGGAATTTTGAAGTGGAGAATATTTAGAGGGACGAGCATTTCATTTGCTGTGTACGTCATTTCCACTGCACAAATTTTAAGTTTTTGTGCTCTCTCTCTCTCATAATCCCCTGTTTTGAGGCTTTCAAAAAAAGGTTTCCTCTTTCGTGCATCTGCTTATAAATCTCTTCTTGGTCACTCCTCGTTTCGTTCCCCTTCCCAAGTACTGTAAAAATGGCTCTTTTCCCCTCACATTTAGCGTAAAGTTTCCACTACGACACAATTCCCAAATTGGTTTCTTTTTTTTCCTGATTCAGGTGAATTGGTGAGAGTTCAACAAAATGGGCCGAGCGATGAGGTGGATGCGGAGAATTTTGGGTGGTGGGGCAAAGAAAGAGGCTACGGATGATGATGGTGATCAAATGCGTGTGAGTGGCCGAGAGTGGAGGGAGAAGAGGAGGTGGAGCTTCGTGAAGCCGCGGCGGAGCTCCGTCGACGAGGTTCGCCGCAGCTCCGCTTCGTTCGCGGCGGCGGCGGCGGCGGCGGCATCGGCATCGGCATCGGCGGCGAGGGTTACTCCGGCGAGCTCGGTCGAAATTGCGGTGGCGAATCGCGGAAACCGCAAGGCCCGAGCGGCGATTGTGATCCAAAAAGTGTTCAGAGGCTACTTGGTATGAGTCTCAATTTCTATTACTCTCTATATATATATATATACTAAAAGTAGATGTAATTGTAAATAATTTATTTAATTACGTACAGCTAAATGAATTTACACAATTTTATTTATTGTACATATGAATGACGAGATTAGCTCCACTTTTTTTTTTTTTTAAAGTTAGTATTTTCAATTACTGCATTTGAAATTTTTTTGCTATAGTTAAGATTTTCCGCGCATTTTCAAGGAAGTCAAGTATATATCATAAAATATCAAATTTAAATTTTATACATAGTTATAACTGCGGTGGTACAATTATTACTATATTCAACCAAACAATTTGTCAACGGAGTGAGAATTTTGTGCTAAATTCATGCACAAATTTACCCTGTTTTACTCTGTTTCTATAATATCCATATGTTTGTATGTGGTTTGAATAAGTAAATAATAAGAAATTTATAAAAATCCACATAAACAGTTTGTTTAGTTTTTACTGAGCAGTTAATACTAAATTACGTAATTAATGAACTGCACTCTTTTTCAGATCAAATTTGTTTCTTTAATTCGAAAATTATTAGTTGTTGCTAAAAATTTTTGTTTGATTTTTAGGCGAGAAAAGCTCTCCGTGCTCTCAAAGCTCTCGTGAAGATCCAAGCGCTCGTACGCGGCTACCTCGTACGGAAACAAACCACCACCACTCTCCACAGATTACAAGCTCTTGTGCGGCTCCAAGTCTCGGTTCATTCCCATAAATCCCGCGCCCTCCGTGCGGACGTCCGCAGAATCCACCCGCGCGTCTCCTCGCGAAAATCCTTCGTACGTACTTTTTTTATATGCGTGGAATAAAATAACAAGTCTAAACTATGGAGTCTCCATGCATTTTTTTATTGCTAATTATTATGTTTAATTATGATTATAATTTAATTAATTTAATTACAGTTGGGGGCGAGCCACGAGAGCCCAACGTCGAGCTGGGACCGGAGCCCGAAGATCGTCGAGGTGGACACGTGTCAACCCCTGAGGTCACGATCCGCACGGATGACGTATACCTGGGCGGTGAACTCACCGGACACGCCGCGCGCCGTGGCCGCATCCTCGCCGCTCCTCCCTGTGAAGCCTCTCTCCGTCGTAACTCGCCGCGGCGACGGCGGCGGAGGATACGGCGACCGCCGCTGCCTCCGCGCCAACCGAACGGCGCAGAACACACCGCGGCACGTGGGAGGCACGTGCGAGTCTACGGCAATCACTCCCGTACTTCTGCGGCGGTATTCCCATTGGGGCCCCGGTCCTCACCCGAGCTACATGTCGGACACGTGCTCGTCCGTGGCGCGGTCGCGGAGCGCGCCGAAGCAGCGCCCCGACTCGGTCCACCGGATCCCGAGTTCGGGTCCGGATCCGGTTTCGGATTCAGGTTCGGGTTCGAGCACGAACCGCAAGTCGTGCTCGCACGGCCGAGATGGGTGTAGCAGTGACTATAAAAGTGCCGAGGGAGGGTCTTATAAGTTAATCAGCACCGAATTATTAGCTAGGGATTATTACTTGGATAGGATGTGGTAAATTTATAATTTGGAATTATGTAGGGCGTTTTGAGAGATTTTGTACACGTAGACGTAGTGTTCTATTTAATTTAACGGTGCATCTTAGTAGTATTTTATATTCTAAATCAACGCCCTTGAGATTTGACTTGAATACGCTTCGGAGAGAGAAGGGTCTAAAATGCCTTGTAAATAAGATTAGTGTAGCATCTTCTAAAGAGTATTTAATATTGTTTAAGATTTATATATGATTTCGCAGCGAAGATGACGTGGCGAAGGCATGTTCTGGGTCAATTTATATGTACGAATTTAGAGGGAAATTTATTATTGATGGGAAATTTGACTTTGGGACCCTTTTGTCGTACCATATATTTGACCTGATCTTAATGTGAATGACCGTAACTATTTGTCACTTGGGTAGCACGACACGTGTCGCTGTCGCTGCTGTTGCTTGGTCAAACGATGCGAGCACAATAATGGAATTTTATGTTTACTTGGACATTTTGAATTTGTGGGGTTTACTGGGCTCACTTTTATCTCCCAGTTGAATTTTAGCATGCATCATCACCGCCGCATATAACGGAGTTTTTTTGGAATTGATCTTTTCATTAACAAGATTTTTCAAGTCAATTTATTTTTGAAAAAAAAAAAAATAGCACTAGGGGGTGAATTAAGTTACAGAACAAGACAACTAGGTCTCAAAAAGAAACAAAACATAAAAAATCGAATGGTTATAGAGCATAATAGAAACTACAAAGATTTCTGAGCGAGTGAATCTCTTGTAACAGAGTTGTCTCGTGATGTTATTTTTTTATCAAAAGTTTTCTATTTCTCTCCCGCCAAATCACCCACCATGACGTGACAATTGTCGTTAACTCCGGCCCCCGTAGGGCAGCATCAATCCTCCCAATAAAAATCTGATTTAGGCAGATAAAAATTATGATTATTTTTTATAATTTTGTGTGTAGAAAATTTTATGCACAGCATGATATTATCGCGGATGAGACACGGAATCAAAACCTGCACATGCAATGCTGAGAAACCACACCACCTACCTGGAGGCTTCTAAGTTGGGACAAAGCAATGAATGAGCCGGAGGCTTGAGTTGAGACCAAGCAATGAATGTGGGGGTTAAATTTAGGAAAAATTTCGAATACCCCCTTGTGGTTTCACTCTGTCTCACTTTAGTACCCCGTAGTTTAAAGTGTATCAAGTTAGTATCCTGTGGTTTTGCACTTTTTCACTTTAACATCCTGTGGTTCAAAGTGTATCAATTTAATACCCTGTGGTTTCGCATTTTCTCACTTTAGTATCATGTGGTTTCGCACTTTCTCACTTTAGTACCCTATGGTTTCAGGATACCAACTTAATACAAAAATAAAATCACAGAGTACTAACTTGATACAAAAATAAAAATACAGAGTATTAATTTGATATACTTTAAACCACATAATACTAAAGTGAGAAAGTGCAAAACCACAGAATACTAACTTGATACATTTTAAATCATAGGATACTAAAATTAAAAAGAGTGAAACCACATGGGAGGTTCTTGAAGTTTTTTCTTAAATTTTCTAAGTTCAATAATTATTTGTTGTCACGGACTATGCCTCATCATTGCTTCTTAATTAATTAATTTCTTTTCGGCTTTTAATGCACTACTATGAATGAATGCTTATGTGTCCTCTCTTTTGAACATATACTGCAGTGTCTTGCGCTTGCTCGACTATGGATGCCGATGGATACGGATGTTCAGAATTTATTGGATCTCCATTTGAACAACAAAAGCTTGAATTTGATAGTTACACACAAATGTTAATATATAGTAATGCACTTGGTCGCGTTTTAGTTAATATGATCGAAAACATTCCAATGGAGAACTAAAATTAAGACTTCTTAGAATAGAAAGGGTTTAATTATCCTGATATAAAAAAAAAAAAAAACCAATTAGATCTTCTTAGAACTGAGGGGGTTTAATTACCATGTCATCAAAATTACTAGCTAGAGTGTGGTCGATATATGAGATAACTACGTCACTAATTCAGCGCAAGATGTATATTTTTCTTTCACTAAAAGGTTTTGATGATAACAAATAATGATGCGGTGGTTTAGCTTCACAATTTGATCCACTCGGACCCGTCGATGAAGCTCAAGGAAATAAACGGCTTGGCCTCCTCGTCGGTGAGCTCCCTCGACCACGAAACTCTCCGCGCGTAGTTTGCGCCGGGGCCGGTGCATTTGTACTGCCCATAGAACACAGTCCTGCAACAACACCAGCAATGCTATGATGTACCCTTTTAGTAGAATCAAACTCAGAATAAATAGAGATTGTGGTTGTGACCAAATTATTAAAACAATCAATAATGTGGGCCTTTAATCTCTAATTCTTCGAGCCCAATAAATAGTTTGGGTGTTTTTGTTCTTTTGGGCCGAGAATAGGTCTGTTGGAGCCGCATATCGCGTACCGGGCCTAAGAAATTTGGGCCCAATAAGCATCCACTAGAAATTATAGAGAAAAATTAGCATTTGTGTTGCCATTTTTTATTGGCTCTATTTCTGCTTCCGCTTCTGCTTCTGCTTCTGCGTCTGCGTCCAACTACAACATCCACAAAGAAACAAAATACGTAAAATGATGTAAGATCGCGATTGAAACCTCACCGAGCAAGCATCTTGTTCGATGCTTTCACGGTAGAGTTCTCCATCACCATTTCGTATCGGCAAAGGAACGGAGCTGCAAAATACATTTTCGACAATTCATTTTGAAGATGGACCGCAAGGGTACGTACATTTCACGGTAGGGGTCGCCCCAGTTGTGCCATCCGCGGGGGACGATGATGTTGTCCATGTAGGTGTAAGCAAAGATGACGCGGGAGAAGGTGCCCCAGGCGCGGCCCAGATAGAGGGCGCCGGAGCCGGTGACCCTGCAGTTGACGAAGCTGAACCCCGTGTCCTCCAGCAGGCTCATCCTGTTCTGCGCCGTCAGGGCCCCGTAGTCCCGCGCTATCGCGTGCACATGACACCCCTGCACCGGCACGTACGTTTTCTATTTCGTCAACAATTCATCGCAATAATAAAAGACGAGAAAACCGTGCTAAAACAACCTTTTATCTCTAAACACTTTAACTTTTAGATTTCGGTATTCTAATCTTTCATATTTAGCGCTTTTTGTGTTAGTACCAATGAAATAACTAGTAACTCCGAAAACTTAAATTAATTAACAAACAATATAATTTAGTTATTATATTGTATGTAATAAGATGTTAACCTTATTTAAAAATAAACTAGACTTTATAAAAAAAAAAAAGAAGAAAATCACTGTTCCCCATAATTGATTAGTTATTAGCTCGTTTTTGGCTCAGAAAACAACAGTTACAAGCGTTTCAGTGTACAAGACATAAAAAGGAGACAAAGCAACTCTTCTTTTTATCTTTTCAGGGCCACGCTTGTTGTTTTTTAAAATTGTTTTATTCCCTCTTAGATTTGGAGATTCTCTAAATTTCTTTTAAATGCCATTTTTGTTTTATAAAAAAAAAAGTACATCTCCTTTTCACTGTTCGGAAACAGTCCAAAATATGGGGCCATTCACAAAATGAGCCATTATTGTACACCAACAATGCGAGTTCCCTTGTGGTGGGATCCTCTTCAGAGAGCCACATATGTAGAAGGTTTAGTTCATGGGACCATATCCCCACTTTTGCTTGTTTATCCTATCTTTTTTCTTTTTTTCTTGTTTTTTTTTGTTCTATAAAAAGATATAACTTTCATTGACATCAAAATTTAGGCAAATCATACTTAGATTATCAAAAACTGCAATTTGTTGCGGTCGATCGATGCACCGCAGTCTAAATTATATATTTTCATAATTGTTTTATGATAAGGCTCACAAACAATTACTAAATAATGCGATTTGAGACGTGAACATGAACTAAAGATAATCAGATTTGAATGCAGAATCTTCTGCTCTGATATTACGTTAAATAATAATATAATAGGTAAGTGATGGACCTCGTAGAGGGAGAGAGCGTTTCCGAAGATGAAGTCGACGGAGCCTTCGATGTAACAATCTTTGTAGAAATGCCTCCCCACATGATCATAAAGTGTGTCCTGCGCGCCCAAAAATCTGCACCCGACGAACGCAGCCGTGTCGCCTGATATTCGCAGCGCCACCGCTTGTTTTCCTGCTGCCCCTGGTGCCGGTACTGGACTTGTATTCTAAATTTTTTCAAAAAAAACAAATAAATAAAGTTAATAGTTTATTTTGTTCAATATGAATATTAAAATTATCGTTCTCTTATAACTTAAAACTATTAGAGAGAAAGATTATTACGTATGCGGACCTTAAAAGTGATATTTTTGGCAATGAAAAAAGGGGAATTGACAGCAAAGGTCGCGGAATTAAACGTGCCGATAGGTTGGCCCTTTTGTCCGAGCGTCTCCGCCGTGTCGCCCCACTGCACCACCGTCTTATCTGCTCCCGCCCCTTCTATCGTTATAAAGGCTCTCATCGCCGATATACTCACCTTCTCCCTAAAACCAAAAATTAACCACAAAAAAAGAATCTAACTTGTAATTTCACTTTATTAAGCTGAAAATATGAAATTACTAGATTTCGAACTAGAAATCTCTAGTGCCAACAGTCAAGTTTTTTTATCATCCTTGTGTTAAGGATGGTTGGTGTAAAAATCTGATGTTTAGTGATTTTTATCAAAATATTATAAATTATAAATTACAAATGATGAGGTGATAAAATAATACATTTACGAATGACCTAGTGGTAAAATATAGCATTTTATTACTTTATAATTTGCCTTTGGTCATCCTGTAATTTGTAAATACACTACGCTACTCTTTTAATGACAGATTCCAATAGTAAAATAAAGATAAAACCATAAAGTAAAAAATTTTCAAACTGTAGAATAATACCCCGGAAAAAGGGGGCAGGATGTCAGGAAAAAAAATTAAAATCTAATAATAATTTAGGCTAAATTATTTTAAATTTCTCTGCCAATATCTATTTTTTTATTATTTTTTATAATTCAAAATTTTATATTTTACCTTCTTGAAAAATAAAAAAATATTCATAAAAAGGTACGGTGTGACAAAATAATTAAATTGTCCTCTATCTTTTTCATCTCCTCCTCTTTAATTTTGCTCATTCATGTGTCTAAGCATGGACAAAAGGGTTGGTGAGGACGAGACGGCGGCCGAGGATATATGTGTCGACATGGATGAATATTTCGAGGATATTTCGGATATAAAAAATAAGATATAAACGGAACTCTAACGAAACACTAACGACAGAGACCGAAGTGAATATTTTTTATTTTTTAAGTGAACAAAATATAGATTTTCGAATGATAGGGAGAGAAGTGAAAAAACGAGTATTGACAGAAAAGTTTTCTATAATTTAGCTAATAATTTATTTAGTATAAATATTTTTTACAAAAAGCTTAATTTTTACCTTTAAAAAAAATCCTACAGTCTATAATTTTTTTTTTTTTTGAGAGATACTTACAGTCTATAATTGAAAAAAAAAAAATATCATACTAATTGTCTATCGAGTATCAAATGCTAACTTACTATTTATAATTCATGCGAACATTATATAGAGAGATGCGAACTAGAATACTATTTATAGCAACTGAGCTCTTTTGTTATTAATTTTTTAGCCGTTAGATTTATACTTTAATCAATTCTACCTTTAGATCATATTATTCAACTAACCACCAATTCAGTTCTAGAAGGACCACCACTAAATCTAAGAAGACCGCTATCATCCCAACAATATAATTTTTTATCTAAAAATTAAAAATTTGATAGTAAAAAAACTCAAATACTATTAATAGTATTTTTCAATCCAATTCTCTCTCTCTCTCTCTCTCTCTCTCTCTCTCTATATATATATATATAGTTGGGCTAGAATACTATGGATAGCAAAACGTTATTTTTGCTATCAAGTTTTTAGCATTTGGATCAATTTTTTTCATCATTTCTAATCATTGGATTAAATACTATAAACCAGTGGGGACCACTCAACCATAGGGGGACCACTCAACTCTAACTAACTAATATCGTCCTAACTCTATAATTTTTCATCCAATGGTTAAAAATTTGATAATAAAAAAAACGTTTTGCTATCAATAGTATTCCGGTCTAATTCTATATATATATAATATATATATATATGCTGAATAAGATGTTCATGCATTCAAACAGAATGTGAGCCGGCTCACGTGTAGACGCCAGCGTTGACCCGGACGACGACTCGAGCCAGGTTGATGAGCGGGAGTGAGTCGACGGCGGATTGGATGGAGGTGAAATCCCCAAATTTGGGGTTCTTATCCACGGTTACGGTGCGCGAAGGGAAGGGCTTGTTGAGGCCCCCTTGGAACGCGCTGTGCCGGAGCCCGCCGATGAACCGGACCCATCTCGTGAACCGCTCCTCGATCAGCTGGGCTCGGGTCGCGTTGGCCGGAAACGGGTCCGGATTCGGGTTCGGGTTCGGGTCGGGACCCGGTCGGAGGTGCTTTGTGTGGGAGAGGACATGGATGGGGCTCGAGAGGAAGAGGAAGAGGAAGAGGAGGAAGGAGATGGAGAGGTGGGAGAAGCTAAGCATGGTGATGGAGAGGTGGAGAGTGTTAGTGGTGAGAGAGAGAGAGAGAGAGAGTGTGTGTTGGTTTTTAAAGGTGGGGGGAAGAGGAGTGGGGTGAAATTGTATGGAGACCCCTCTATTATAGCCAATTTTGGATTGGACCCCTTCAATTCTATTTATATTTTTTCGGTTTGGCGCATTTTTAATTTTTAATTATTTTTATTTAAGTAATTTTTGCTAAGCTACTTTCAAAAAAAATCGAAAATTCATAAACGGAAAGAATTAAGGTTAACTAATTAAAGAGAATAAACCCAAGGGGTGTAGTTCATAACGTCATGTAGTCGAGGGGTCTCATTGCATCTTTACCGAAAAATGAAAGTAAAAAAAAGAAAAAAAAAAAAGAGAGAGAGAGAGAGAGGGAGAGAGAAAAAGCTATCAATGGAGATCACGGGCTCCTCTTTTGGGCAATAAGGGTGGAGCCTACGTTAGGCTACGTACACATGCTCCTGCTACATTTGGTTTTGAGGGATTCACGAGAAACATTATATTTACAAATAAATTTTATAACACTTTACAAATTAATTAAAAATATAAATTATAAAAAAATAAGTATGACTTGTAATTTTGAAGTTGAAATTTAGAAAGTATTTGCCGAAATTAATTTCAGGTTCAATTAATTCCTGTTCAATTTAATATAATTTTTTGAAAAAACTTCAAATACTATCCTGTGATTTCGTGCTTTCTCACCTTAGTACGTACTTTATGTTTTAAAATGAATTATTTCCTATTTTGTGATTTTGTTTTTCTCTTTTTTTCTTATCTCATCGATTAATTTTTTCATTAAATCAATGAAAAAGTTAAAACCACATGGTACTTAAGCAAAAATTCGATAAACCACGGAGTAATAAAGTGAATATTCAATAAACCATAGATGGGTATCTAAAGTATTTTGTATATGATTTAATGGAGAATTAATAGAGACGCTGACGAAAAGAGAAATATAAAATCACATGATAGTAAAGCAATACACTTTAAACCACAAAATACTAAAGTAAAAAAAAATGAAACAACAATGATGACATTTGAAATTTTTACGAGGAGAATCTTGGGTTTCGGATTGAACAAAGTAGTAGTACGCATGGCTTGTTTGGAGAGGCTACTACTATTTGTTGTTGGGTTTTGTTTTTGGCCTCGATCTCTTCTGGTTCTATTCCTTTATTCCCTTTTTTTTAATGTGTGGGGTTGCTTTTCCTTTTTTTTTTCTGTCTTTTTTTTTTTAATCTTTTTAATACTCTTGAGTTTCATTCTGTTCCTTCGATTCTGGTGCAGCTGCTGTTTTCTTCTTGTTCTCTTCTCTTGTTTAATTCCTACCCGTGAGCTATACTCTCTCTCTCTCTCTCTCTCTCTCTCTCTCTCTCTCTCTCTCTCTATATATATATATATATGTGTGTGTGTGTGTGTGTGTGTGTGTGTGTGTGTGTGTGTGTGTGTGTGATCAGCATGATTCTCATTGAATCTTATTATGATACTCAACAGTTACAACGCGATAGCTGCTTTTAAGTTATGGTAAAAATCGTGTATGGAGAATATCTCATTTATCATTCATTTTCATCTGATTATTTGATTTTTATAAATTTTAATTTTATCGTCAAATATTTTAGTTCGTTTGATTTGAATTATTTAGTAACTCTTAAACATTAAAATTTGTTTAAAATTTGAATCCATCGTCTATTTTTATAGGTCTAATAAATATTTATCATATAATTTATGTAACTGTAATTTTATAAAAATAAGTAATGGGTCTAAAATTTGTACCAAAAGACCATCAAATGGTTTGTATCAGGTAAATTAAAAGGTTGGGTATTAAAATCAAACTTTTAAAAGATCGGACAAATGAATCAAAATATTCCAGAAGGGAAGGTTTAGGGCAGACTCTTAAATCTTAAAAATTAAAAACAGATGCTTCTAAATAAAACTAACATGTCTAGTAGCAATATGGTTTGAAGGCATTGACCGAAAACAATTCTGATTGTTGAAAGAGCTCAGGCCAATCCAAAAGCTTAGCTACCATTTGGTTTGGGGTTAAGAAAAAATTAGTTATTTCAAGAATAGGGTTAAGTTTAGGGTTAAGGTGGGATTAAAGTATTTTTGTGTTTGGTTGGAGATTGGAGTTAGTTCAGGATAGTAAAAAATAGTATTTGGTTGGAGTAGGTGGGATAAGAAGGATAGTGGGTTATTAGAAAATAGTGTTTGGTTGGGGTTTGGTGGGGTTAGGTGGAGTTAGCTAATCCGGGATAACTCATTTGAGGTGGGGTTAGCTAACCCCAACTATTTTTTGGGATGTTTGGGAATAAAATGGGGGTTAAGGGGGTTATTCCACCCCTTAACCCCCAACCAAACGAAGGCTTAAAGTTTAAAGATGAACAAATTCTTGCAAATTATATATAAACTTATAAAGTTTTTGAAAATGTGGTCTTCTTATTTCTTTTCTATATATGGGACCAATATTTTTAACACTAACACCTATCGCATTAACCGACAGTCTTTAGAGCAAGTGGCAAAGGGCTTGGTGGTTGGTACCCAAGACCTAAGTTCGAATTCTAGTTGATTCACATTTCCAGTTAAACTTATTTCTAAATAAAATAAATAAAGCGGATAGCGTGCTATCTATTTCTCTAAAAAAAAAAAAAAAACACCTGGCCCATTTAATTAGATCACAAGCTTACTAAATGATCTGTGTTTTGCCCCGTGGGAGACAAGTTGGGTTTGGATAGGTATTGAGATTGTGGGGCTTGCATGTTGGATAATAATTTATTTTTTATTCATATTCTCGGCTGTCACACTTGGCACTTTTTGGACCAATCATGCTTTACTAGCATAGTAATCCGTGCAATACGATGGATAGATAATTAGAGGAAGTACATAGAAAATATCGACAAATAAAAAAAAAGCAATAAAAAATGCGACAATGAGGAGCATGATTCATCTTGCCGATGAACAAAAACAACAGCCGAATGAAGAGGAAAAGGAAGAGAAAGGATTTGAGCTGGTTCGGGGTGAAAACAACATTCAACTATGAAGAAAAAGTTGTCATGTGGTAACTTTAGGAGAAATAATGTACAAGTATAGATTCTTTCTAATAAAAAATACTACATGTACATTTTATATTTGGGTGTACAACTTACACATTATCATATTAACATTTGAATTTTTAAAATTTTAGTTTAGAAAAAATTTTTGATAAGATAAGTAAGTAAATTAGAGCTTAGAGTGTGAAATTTTCTCTTATATTATAGGCATATAATTAAGTAGCATCTATATAAACTTTGAATCGGGGATTCTAAGAGGGTACGACACGATAGATAGGGGAGCAAATTTGGAAAGTTCTGCAGTAAAAATTGGGAAAACTTCAAAACCCCTCCTGTGATTCCGTACTTTTTCGTTTTAGTACCTTGTGGTTTAAAGTGCATTAAGTAGTACCCGGTGGTTCCGCACTTTCTTACTTTAATATCATGTGGTTTAAAATGTATTAAGTTAGTACTCTGTGGTTTTATTTTTGTACCAAGTTAGTACCTTTAGTTTTATTTTTGTATCAAGTTAATACCCTGTGATTTTTAAACCACATGGTACTAAAGTAAGAAAATGCGAAATCACAAGATACTAAAGTGAGAAGTGTGAAACCACAAGGTACTAATTTGATATACTTTAAACCACATGGTACTAAAGTGAAAAAGTGCAAAACCACAGGTACTAACCTGATACACTTTAAACCATAGGATACTAAAGTGAGAATAAGTGAAACCACACGGAGAGTATTTGAAATTTTTTCTTAAAAAATTGAGATTATTGATCCTTGGTTAGTTTACTATTTGAAAGAAATTAACATAAATTATCTCAAAAATGCAAATGAAACTTTTTTGGGAGCGGCACCCAATACTTTGCTTTTTCATTGATTTGCGGTTCTTTTCACAGAGTTGTTTAGACGATTTTAATGAATAAAGTGCCTATGCTTTTTATACAAGTACATTAACCGTACATAAGAGCCAATCAAAGTATAGGGAGTACACTCCTCGTTACGAGTAAAATAAAAATAAAAATTTAAAAAAAAAACAAAAATAAAATCACAGGCAAAACTTCACAAAAAATTGACCGTCCAAATAATCGGACTATAATGTTTTCATGCCTTGCTGAATCTAAACTATCATTCGCATCGAAAAAATGATAGATCGCAGATGAATACACTAGTAAAACTCTCACGAAAACAAGTTAAAAATAAAAAAAAATCATGCTTTTATTTAGGGACCATTTGGTTAGATGTAATTATAAATGCAGTGTAGTTAATAATGTATGCAGTTGAAAATACAACAATTAGAACTACACGAATCTTGTTTAGTTGGATGTAGTAGAAAGCGCTGTAAGTATAAATAATTTGTTTGGTTGCATGCAGTTGAGAAATAATTTTTAAAATTTTATTATTTTATATATATGATGGTGAGATTACCTCCAATGCAAAAAAAAAAATATTTGTTTGAAAAATATTGGGGAGGTAAGTATACTTTTTATTTAAAGTTACTCACTCCAACTGCTGTAGTTGGAACTACTGCCAATTTAGGCGTAGTTCGAACTGCTACAGTTGGGCCTCCTCCTGCAGTTTCTACTGCAGCATTTAGAGTTAAATACATCAAACCAAATACGAAATTTATATTTATATACAGTTATAACTGTAATATAGTTGCAACTACATGCAACCAAATGACCTCTTAGTACAGGAGTAGTATTCTTAACATAGAAATTTAAACTCAAAACCCCTAATTTGATGGAGAAGGGGCTATTCATCTACACCAATTAAGTATAAGTACAGTGCACAGGTAGCCTAAAAGAGAAGCCCAACTCTCCCTCTCACTCAAATTGATAGCAGGCCCATCTCTTCTTCAGCCAGAAATGCCCAAGAAAATGGAGCTTTTTTTTTTGAGAGAGAGAGATAAGGTAGCATACTATCCGTTTCGGTTATTTCATTTAGAAATAAATTTAGCCAGAAATATGAATCAACTAGAATTCAAACTTGAGATTTCGAATACCAACCACCAAACCTTTTGCCATTTACGCTAGAGACAGTAGGTAAAAAAATAGAGCTTTGGGTTAGAGCCCCACTGGAGTAGGGCTGTCAACAAGGCGCACATTAGTGAACTGACTTGTTAAACTATCGAGCTGAAAAATTTAGTTTCTTTCTAATTTGTTTACTAACGAATTGAATATAAGTTAGCCAATGAACAGTAAATTAGAGCGTCAGCCATAATACTAGGTAAAAAGTTGGAAGAAAATAAAAAAAAATAAAATTTTAATCTAATAATTGAAATTCACAAAATATAGGCCTTTTTATATTTGGATTGATCTAAAATTCAAATAGTAAAATAATATTGATCTAAAAGCTAGTAGTAACTAAGATAGTTGATCAAAAAATAAAAAAATCGAAAGTAGAAAAGAACTAATACTTCTAGAAGCATTCTAGTTCATTCTTGTATATATATTCGAGTTATATCAAGCAGAACACGTGTAAACTAATTTTAGCTTATGTTTAGTTTATTATAACTTCAAGCTAAGAAATATAAATTATATTCGACTCATTAAATAAATAATCGATCCGATCTTATTTCGAGCTGAATAAGTACTGCTCGTAAAAACGAGCTGGATTCGCAGCCCTACACTGGTCCCATGAAATGGAGGTTTTGGTAAAAAGCTTCCCTGGTGCCCCTATCATTCTATCAAGCCTGAAGTCCTTTGATTGGATGCTGATG
Organism: Ananas comosus; assembly: GCF_001540865.1. Classification (NCBI taxonomy): domain Eukaryota; kingdom Viridiplantae; phylum Streptophyta; class Magnoliopsida; order Poales; family Bromeliaceae; genus Ananas; species Ananas comosus. The sequence continues at coordinate 9,997,518 of NC_033636.1, forward strand.
TGAAGGGTTGTTACCCACTTTCTCCCTACCCTCTACGTTAGCTTAAATAAATCTAGATTAATGGATGATGAAAGATACCTGAAGTATGATAATTTTTTATAGAAAAAAAATACTATATATACACCTACGTAGAGTGCGGTTAGGATGCTTATGGAAGCACGGAGGGCTCCATACTTTCACTTTGTTTTCGATGTTCGGACTTTCGAATCGATGATCGGCTCCGTTAGACTTGATCTAGAGTATTTGAAGTATCTAGAAAATAAATTTTGCGATTTTTCGATATCGTTTGCCTAGTGATCGAAGTGGCTCAAAATCAACGGCTGAAAATAAAAATTTTATAAAATATGATGATATGACATTAAAATTTTAGATCAAAGTTATTGATCTTGTTTTATATGGTATAAAGAATTTTCTATCAAAATTTCATGTGATTTGGATATTTCTACACCGTTAAACTTGCAACCGGCTCACCACGGCCGTTAAAATTATTGATTTTGAGCCCCTTCGATAACTAGGCAAATGATATCGAAAAATCGTAAAATTTATTTTCTGGGTACTTCAAATACTCTAGATCAACTCTAACAGAGCCGATCGTCGATTCGAAAGTCCGAACATCGAAAACAACTTGGAAGCACGGAGGCCTCCGTACTTCCATAAGCATACCTCCACAACTCCACCTATGTATATATAAGTGTAAATTTCACATCCCACTAATTTGAAAATTCACAATTTTTTTAAAAATTTTTAATATTAAATTATTATTTAATAAAACTAAGAAAAATATATCAATTTTAAAGTGTTTAGATAATATTATTCTTTTAAATATTTTCAACTGAATCTTACCATCACCCTCCAATTTTTTTTTTAACCATTTCAAATAGGGTCAACTGCATACAGGTTTTGACAAATATAGTGAATTATAAACATATATTCCTACAAAGTTCAATTTGTACATATTGTCCCTATAAAAATCTTTGATACTTTCAAATATATTTCTGTCGTTAGAATCTGTTAGAAAAAAATTTAGTTAACGGTAGTTAGTTAATGAGATGAATTGACATTTTTATCTTTTTTTTAATTAACAGTTATATTTTTAGATTAGACATATATTTATAATAACAAAGATATTATTTTATTTATAAAATAGATAGTGATTAGAGATACCAAATCAGAAAGATATATTTAAAAATATTAAAATTTGTATAAAAATAATATATAAAAATTAAATTTTATAAAAATATATTTAATATATTTGTAAGGATCTGTATAAACGGTTTCAAGTATTATCTCTTTTTTTTGAACAAATTTTAATATTTTTAAATATATCTAATCAGAAAGATATATTTAAAAATATTAAAATTTGTATAAAAATAATATATAAAAATTAAATTTTATAAAAATATATTTAATATATTTGTAAGGATCTGTATAAACGGTTTCAAGTATTATCTCTTTTTTTTGAACAAATAAATGATTATTCTAGTGCCAGGAAATGATGGCTCCACGTTGGATTTTTGTCACGTATATACTAAACTAATATAAAAATGCTGGCCCACAACCTTTACAAGCAATTAATTAACTTTGTAAGAATTAAACTCAAAACTATATTGTGGTAATAATTTCACAATTCGTAGCGCACACTCAATCTTTAAGCAGAGTGCTTCAGGAGTAAAGAAAGAAAAACTTATAAAAGGTTGAGCGCGGTGCATGCATTGTTTATATACACATGGTGCATGCAGCTATCATTGATCGTAGAAAATTCTACTAAAGCCCAAAAAGGAAACGTCGCTGTGAACCTTCTCCTCCCTCTCACACTCTCTCTCTCTCTCTCTCTCTCTCTCTCTCTCTCTCCTTCGTCAGTCCCTCTCTCCTCTCCATCATCTTCTCAATCCAATCGCAACGAGTAAACCACATGCGGGAGCCCCTTCTCCTTCCTCCCCCCGCCACCTCCAAACCCACGGCCATGGCGATCCTCGCCTCCCTCGTCGTCGTCGTCGTCGCCCTCCTCCTCCATTTCGCCGCCTCCCCCATCTCCAAACCCACCTACCACGACCTCTTCCTCTCCCTCTCCGACAACTCCACCGCCGCGCGCCACCTCCGCGCCCTCACCCTCCGCCCCCACGTCGCCTCCTCCGCCGCCGACGCCGCCGTCGCCGCCTACGTCCTCTCCGCCCTCTCCGCCCTCCCCGCCCACTCCGCCTCCTACGGCGTCCTCCTCTCCTTCCCCGTCCGCCGCTCCCTCTCCCTCGCCCCCTCCCCCTCCGCCCCCGCCGCACCCTTCGACCTCGTCCAGGAAGTCTACCCCGGCGATCCCTACGCCGCCGCCGCTGCCGAGGCGATCCCCACCTTCCACGCCTTCGCCGCCTCCGGCGCCGTCGCGGGCCCCGTCGCCTACGCCAACTACGGCCGCGTCGAGGACTTCGAAGCGCTAGTCTCCCTCGGGGTTAACCTCACCGGGGCCGTGGTCCTGGCGCGCTACGGCAAGATCTACCGCGGCGACATCGTGCGCAACGCGCAGGACGCGGGCGCGGCCGCGACCGTGATCTACACGGATGCCAAGGACTACGGCGGCGGAGCCGCGGGGAAGCCGTTCCCGGAGGGGCCGTGGATGCCGCCTAGCGGGGTTCAAATCGGGAGCACCTACAGAGGGCTCGGCGACCCGACGACGCCTGGGTGGGCGTGCGCCACCGGAGCCGGCGACGGCGACGGCGGGGAATGCGAGCGGTGGAGCGTGGCGGAGGTGGCGGCGAGTGGGCTCGTGCCAGGGATACCGTCACTCCCGGTGTCGGCGCGGGACGGGGAGGCGATTCACAGAACAATCGGCGGGCGCATGGCGCCCGACGAATGGCAGGGCGAAGAGGGGTCCCCAGTGTATCGGCTCGGGCCCGGGCCGGGGATTCTCAACCTCACTTACATGGTAAGACCCTGCAGAAATTTCAATGCACTTGATTCATGGTACTGATTCTGTTGAATTTGAATTCAAATTGTTTACATTTTGGTGTTTCGTTATGAAAAATTGATAGGGGAATGAAACAATTGCAACAATCCAAAATGTCTTTGCTGTTATTGAAGGAAAAGAAGAACCTGATCGGTGGGATTCATCATACTTCGTTTTCTTTTTCATCCATTTGCTTTGATTTAGAATTCTTTCTTAGAAAGTTGGAGAAAGTTTTGGAATTCTTACAACTTATAATGAGAAGGCCATGGAGCCCACAAGGTTCGTCCTTTTTCTTATTTATTGTGGATGGATTGAAGAGCATGGTAGTAGAAATTGAACTTGTAGTTTTAAAGCCGCGAGCTTTTCATTATTACATAAAAGGGGTAGCTCAGTAACTGATCCTCCAAATTATTACCTAATAGAGGCAGGGATAACCCATGTTACTTGCTGTATCACCAAAGGATTTGATTAGCAGGATATGCTGCCAAATTAACAAGAAAGAAGATTTAACTCTTCAAGAATGAAATTTTGATATATTGAAATGAAAGATATGATGGTCGACTGATCATGTGTTGTTGGTGAAAGAAAAACACAAACATAATGGGCGAGTAAGGGAAGAAGTGTATTTGCATTTACTCGGAAAACAGAAAGCTTTCAAAATTAGTTGTGCGAAATGTTAAGTGACTGGCTTCAAACTATTTGATTGTTAAATCGTTTTATTGGAATCAAAATATAGTTAGAAGCTTAGGTCATGTGATGGATATTGCATAATGCTGACCTAGTACATTGCGGCCATTGTAACTTGCTGAAGTTAAAATAAATTTGTGTTGGGTTAAAATAAGTTACTCATTTGTTTTGTTGCATTCACAGATTTGTACTTCTAGGTAACCATCGTGATGCATGGACATTTGGCGCAGTCGACCCCAACAGCGGTACTGCAGCTTTGCTTGAGGTAAGGTAAGTCTGGATATGCAAGATACTTTTCTGGCATAATTTGTTAGTTTGGATATATGACATTGTTGTAAAATCAGATATACACCGTTGTTGTAAATTACTGTTCTAACTTCATAATATTCAGTTATATGACTTCATACTTCGCATTATGCCTTTCTCAACTTCCTTTTTTTGGGTTGATTGTTTATGCACGAAGCTAGCTCAAAGGCTATGGAAGCTGCAAAAGAGGGGGTGGACACCTCGGCGAACTATTGTCTTGTGTAGCTGGGATGCTGAAGAATATGGCTTGGTCTCTCTCTCTCCCCCCCTCCTCCCCCCCCCTTCTCTCTCTTGCCAACCAGATTTGAAAATCATTTGTCGTTTCATCATACCTAGCATTGGTGCAGATAGGATCTACTGAATGGGTGGAAGAGAATCGAGAGATGCTATCTTCTAGAGCTGTTGCTTATCTCAATGTTGACTCTGCCGTCGCTGGTCCTGGATTCTATTCATATGCAACCCCTCAACTTGATGAACTGATCATAGATGCAAGTAAAAAGGTATTTAAAAAGCCATTTGTCCTGTTCTTTTTTAGTCTAGATATCATGAAACAGCAATAAAAAAAGGTTCAGCATATTTCTGTTTACTATGAAGGTTCAAGACCCCGATAACTCATCTCAGACTCTATATGAGTCGTGGATCGGATCTGGTAATTCTCCAACTGTAAGTACCAAAATTTAAACAAAATCATTCTGTCTACGTAATTGTGCCTGCGAAGTTCAGAATTATTATCTTGATCTGTTTTTATTTCACTTCTGATTCCTATATTGGAAATGAGAGCGTCTTTGGATCTTAATTATGAAGCATCTGATTACATCTAATTATTCTGGAAATGCTCTACTTCTTGAAGATTGGGAGATTAGGTGGTGGAGGAACAGATTTTGCTGCTTTTGTTCAACATGTAGGTGTTCCTTCAGTTGACATTGCTTTTGGAGAAGGTACCTTTTTCTTTTTTTTTCTTTTTTCTTTGTTTTTTTTTTTTTTTTTTTTTAAGCTCTCTACCAACGGTTGTCTTTACTGTTCTTTACTCAAGTAGGCGGCAATGTTAAGTAAAATGTTGCCCACCATAGCTATTGGTATAGTAAATTCTCCCCTTTATGTCCTGGTTTTTTGTACCAACTGTTTTCTATCTGCCGTATGTTTAAATTCTACACTATCTCCATCTTTGCATTGCTGAAGAATTTTATTGTACATGTGAACGATTAAATGAATGATATATCTGTCTATCAGGATACCCAGTCTACCATTCCTTGTATGACGACTTCATGTGGATGGAGAAATTTGGAGACCCTATGTTCCATCGGCATGTGGCAGGTACTCTTGTATGTCATAATTCAAGTGTTTGGCAGATACCCATGTTGAGCATTGCTTCAAAACTTTATGTTACTTATGATCTGATGCCATCCTATGACATCTTGGACGTTTGCATCAGGATAGTTTAAAATCGAGAACCTCTAATGGCCTGAATAGGCTGGTATCAAATCAGGAACCTATTTTGACTCCATTTCTCTACTTTCTCATACAGCGGCGAGCATTTGGGGCCTAGTTGCTTTGAGGCTTGCAGATGACGAGATCTTACCTTTTGATTACGTCTCCTACGCTCTGGAGCTCCAGGTAACATTCCGGTCCAGACTTTCATGTGATCATGTCTTTTGGAGAACTTCAAATTGCATGTCTCAGATTTTACACTAATGTCATTCTTTTGAACAGCTGATCTATTAAAAGTTAAAGCTTTCTAAATACCATTGGAATATAAAAAGTATGTGTAAACTCTCTAATATTATCATATATCAACAGGAAAGCACAAGAGAGATACAACATGACGTGCTGGGTACGCCGGTCAGTTTCTCTCCATTGTTTAAATCTATCAGAGAGCTCAAGAGCGCAGCTACAGAAATAAATGCCGAAAAAAAGGTTATCAACTAAATAACACAAGGATAGTTTTTGGTATACACAAATTTATCTGGTGTTATATTCTAACGAGTAAAATCGTTGCATGAATTTAGGCACTAGAAAGGGAAATTTGGGGCATAAAGTTGGAGAAGAACCCATTGAAAGTTAGGGAGCTCAACGATAGGTTAATGATGGCAGAGCGGGCATTTACGGATCGAGAAGGGCTCTGTGGAAGACAATGGTACAAACATCTGGTAGGTTATTTTTGCATCTGGTTATTAGGGTTCCATTTTCATTACTGCCGGACATTACAGAATGTGCATTGACCCCTAAAATCCGAAAAACTTAGTTTTATTACATATACATCATTGTGCTCTGCAGTATTTAAAAAAAATAAAAATCCTCACTGCCGACCTTCTTGATGATCTTGAGGGTGTATCGAGGGTGTATCGGAAATTCAGATCTTACAGAATGTTTTATATGTATTCACCTGAAGTAATCTTAATTCGTTTACAGATTTATGGACCTTCTCAACACAACGACTACGGATCTAAATCATTTCCCGGTATCGACGACGCCATTGATGAGGCGAAGAAATCGAACGCTTCAGAATCGTGGAGATTTGTTCAACACGAGGTGTACAGAGTCGCGAGAGCCGTGACTCGGGCGTCCCTTGTCCTTAAGGGAAAATTCACGTAAAAAAAAAAGAAGAAGATGCATAGAAAAATCAGATTTTAGTAAGCTTATGGCGCAGAAAACTTGGACAGCTTCATATGCTTATTTATTTTATGATTTGTATCCTCTCACAGTATAACCTTAGCAAGCACTTACAAGCACCATTCATATTTGTAGAGGCGCCACTCATACACACTTATGTACATCCTATTTTGCACACTGCTCCCTCAAAATAAAACAAATATAATTTTAGGAGCACTAAATGGAGAATCACAGGAACCTCTTGAGGTACTCCTCGGCAGTGACGCACTTGTAGTCGGGGTAGAGCCTGCTGCTGTCGACGCCCCGCGGGCCCTCCACCTCGAAGTCCAAGTCACCGCGATAGAAGATCTGATAGAAATGCGCAATTGCTGCTTGCACAGGCAGTGACTTCCCTGCATGTATTTTACATATATATAAAATTTTGCTAGATTTTTTTTTATTTAATTAAAATTTTATTTTAAATCGGGACGTGAGATTTTTTCCTTTCTTTTTTTTTTTTAATATAGGGGGACATTTTAATCTATCTATCTTTAGTTCTTTACTCAGAAGGGTCATATATAAGAGAAAGGAAACTAGAATTTGGGTACATACCCTCCATGGAGGCTAGCCAATCATCTTCTTCCACGTAGGCCTTCTCGAGCTCTTTGCCTATAAGCTCCTCCCATATCTTCACTACCTCCATCTGGGACAGCACATTCGCCGGAGGACGCACGTAGAGCACCTTGTTCAGCGCCCGGGGGTCGGCGGCGGCGAGCATCGCGCACGTCGCGACGTCAAGCTCGTCGACCCACACGTTCTTCTTGTCACCGGAGCCGTAGATGTCTACGCGGTCCGTCGGCGGCACGAACGTGCCCAGCTGGGCCAGCCCGGCGAGGAACTTGCCGGCGAAGCAGTTCGCGGAGACGTACGTGTGCGGTATCCCCGCCGCCTCGACGGCCCGCCGGACGCGGCGCTTCTCTGCGAAGATCGCATCGCCGGGCGGGATCGCGTGCTCCATCCTGTCGACGTCCATGCCGAACTCCGACGGCAAGAACCTCTGCGCACCGCCGTGCAAGGAATTATATATTATTGATGTATTGAAATACAAAACTTAAATATTTATTATATGAAACAAAGGTGAATGATGCATGTTTTTAGATGTCGCATAAAATTGCCACCACATCAGCGACATATAGATAGTCATTTTTAGTTTGGACAGAAATTCCATCCCACAAAGTATGAGGTTTTTAAAACCTCAGTATGAAAGGGTATACGCCGTACACTTATATATGGGTGTAGAGATACTACTTTGATGAGATGTGCTGCGGGTACGTACACACCTTGATGGTCCCAACTTCTTTGATCGCTTCGACGAGGTTCAGCTGCTCGAGAGGGTGTTCACCGGCCACCGCCGACACGACCACGTCTGCCTCCCGCAGCGCCGCCACCAAGCTCTCTCGATCGTCCAACGACCCCTACAAAATGTAAACGCATATCCAGCTATATATTGAAAAGCTACACATCATTCGATCCATATATATGTATGCGAAATAGATGTCCAAAGTTTATAATTTTTGTCTGGATGCATACGCGTACCGGAAGAAGACGAGCGCCTTGCATCTTGAACTCCATGAAGAGCTGGCACTTGTTGAAGTCGGAGGCGTTCGCCGGCCGGAAGAGGAGGAAGGTCGGGTGGCCGAGGCCGAGGCTGGCCTTCACTAGCCTCCTCCCTATGTGCCCTGTAGCTCCAATGATCAACACTCTATCCTTCTTATCCTTTCCCTTCTCCATGTTATTATTATATATGATTCTGCCACCACCAGTATTACCCCTCCTCTAGATCTCTCTCTCTCTCTCTCTCTTTATATCCTCACATTTCTCCCTTTCTCCTCCCTAAAATCCGAGCCGGTAAAAACGATACAACCAATTTAAGCCTCCTACCACACGATAGAACAAATAGTCTATTTTCTCTTAATTTAATACATCAATAATTGTTACACATGAAAAAGTGATGCTATGGCGACGTCACTTTGGAAAGAAAAGAAACATAAAGATAAATAAAAGAAAATAAAAAGCTAGGCCAGGGAACCGGCCGTCGCCAGAATAAGTGGCAAAGGATTTGGTGATTGGTATCCGAGATTCAAGTTCGAATCCTAGTTGATTCATATTTCCAGCTAAGTTTATTTCTAAATGAAATAAACGAAGCGGGTAGCGTCACTACAACAAAATTAGGTTATAAAGACATATGTTTGTGACACTTTTGTTTAAATGTCCAATTATGTCAAAATTTAAAAAAATATCTACTAATGCCTAAATATAAAGTCGAATCCAACAAAAAAAAAAAAGGTTACTATACTCAACCAACCCAACCCAGCTCAGCCCATTTGGCTTAATTCCAAACTGAAAGACAAAAAAAAAAATCGATTACCATCTCCTCTTCTTCCTTCACTCAATCCATTGAAATTCTAAACGAATGACCCTTCCCTCTGGTCCTTTTCCACCACCGCAGCCAACGAAATAGAGTTTCGGCGGTTGCTAGATGCTAAATAAGTGTTGCTAAATTAGCAGTACTTTTTTAGATTATAGCGACACTCTTTAACTGTCGCTATATACCTAGCGACCCCGCATAGCAACACTTTTTAAAAGTGTCGGTAATTTAGCCAGCAGTATTTTTTTGACCTATATCGATATTTAAAAGTGTCGTTATAGACCGTTTTTATTATAGTGCGTGCTACCTATCTCTCTCTCTCAAAAAAAAAAAAAAAGCTAGGCCATGGAATCTAAGAATGCATGGTCATATAAAATAAATAGATCAACTTTGGATATATGACAATAAATAAATAGTCTAAAACTTTTGAACCTAGCATACTATTCATATGTTGGATGGTTTATTGACTACATATATGTTAGGTTTTTTATCATTACCCGTGTCTAAATAAAGGAGCAGAAAGTCTTCTATGCGGCGATCAATTTCAATTTATTATAAAATAAGTGAACTGTAGCGATCAAATATAAATGATTGAAGATACCATATTAATGATTTATACTTTTCTCTAGAGAGTTGGTTCGTACACTAATAATTGAGCTCTTTGTCCTTTGCATAAATAAAAGGAAAAACTTTAAAATCTCCGCATTTTTAGTTTCTCACTTTAACCTCTGTGATTTAAAATGTATAGAGAGAGACGCTTGGTTGCTTTAGCATCAGGCATTCTAACAGGGTGGCCAATTCAAAATATAAGCCTATTACATGATAATTACGTCACATTATTTATGTTCAATTAATTATATATATATATATATAAATATTATAAAAATAGTTTTTAAAAATTATGGTGATATAGGTGAATTTGAAAAAAATAATTTAATTGGTTGGAGTTTCTATCCAACGTGCGCAAATTATGGAGATTTATTTATTTCCTGGTCTTGTTGTAGGGTTTCTTTGGTTCAACGTTAAACCGTAAATAATAATTTTTCGTAAAAAAAAATTTCGGTAGAATTTTTTTTTATTATACAGTTTGAATTTTAGTTTTCTATCAAAAAAAACAACGAAAAATAAAAATTTTAATTTTTTCTTAAATTTTTAAAAATATTTTTTTGACTTCAAACTATTCAAACAAAAAATTTTATTTTTTATACAACATATAATAAATTTTCAATAGATTTTACATGGAACCAAATGCCCCCTTGCGGGTGAGTGTGCAGGCCTACGTGGAAAGAAAAAATTTTAAAATGCACCAATTATATTAGTGACATGGCGGCGTTTCTAACAAATCAAATAAATTTTTTTTTGCAATTATCCGTCATTTTATGATTATAAAAAAATATTCCTATTATATTTTTTAAAAAATAAATATTATTAATTTATTATTAATAATATGATATAAGTATGATACAGTAAATTTTCTAGGCATTTCAGAAAAATTTTATTTCCATCTTTTATGGAAGGTGTATATTCTTTCATTCTTAGATCCACAAATTGATACAATTTTATAAAATTTTAATAAATGGCTTTAAATAGACCACTAATAGAGGAAAGACATTATAAGGTTTATATGTAGGATAGTATTGCTCTTTTCTCGGATATTAAGATCACACTACCTGGGGAGAGAAATAGAAGCAATCAAACACTGACCACATATGACTAAAAAAAAAAAAAATGTAACATTGATTTTGTTTCATTATTTCTTATTTGAAGTTATTAAACATTCTCTATCTTACCTAACCCAGTTGGGTTCAGATTTGAGACGGGCTTTCAAAAACCCGAATTTGTAATTAAACCCCGACCGTTTGATTTGAAAATTTATACCAAAATCGAAGCCGAGAAGAAATCGAAACCCGAAAACCAGAATCGGAGAGCAATATTCTCCTTTTACCAAATTTTAAAATATATATTATATTCAGGTCTTAATTTGTAAAGTACAAATTTAATATTTTATATATTATATAATATAAAGTTGGTTTGGGTTTGGTTAAGAATCGGGTCGGGTATAGATAGATTCACATCCAAGCCTATATATGTTAGATTTTTATTTTTTAATATTTGTAACCAAAATCTTAGGCATTTATTACTATCAGTTAAATTCAACCTATTCAAATTCTGGATACCATAAAATCTAAGACATCAGTATCCATGGACATCTCTAAGAGAGGTAGCACCGTATCAGTAATAACAAGTTAATTATATCTCTTCTGTTGAAAAAAAAATACATGACGAATTAATCTGAAAAAATGTATATAATTGATGTATTCCAAAATTTTTCCTCAGAGCGACCATTGGGACCACTAACAACAGAAAATTAAAGGCTCTGTCTCTGTTGTCTCTATCTGCACAATAAAATTAAAAATATTTTAAAAGTAAATTAAAGGCTCTGTCTTTGTCGTCTGTCTCTCTCTCTCTCTCTCTCTCTGTCCATATATATATATACACTCAATTGAAACCAATAAAAAAATCTTAATCGTTCATGTCTTTCTTTGTAGCCAGGTTAATAATATACTAAGGTCCAAAGCACTACTGTTGTGACGCCCCAACTTCCCAGAGTGTCATCCATCCTAGGACTACTCCCGTCCTAGCACGCTTAACTCTCTTAATCTCTTGGGCCTTGCCACCACCCAAAATGCTTAAACCGGGTTAAGAGTTTAGCCCTATTATATCTCATATATAGGATTATTTAGGGTCTCACAATCTCCCCTTCTTTAAGCCCTGACAAGGCGATGTGAGACTCATCTCGCTAGCCCGTCATCCAGACCCTGGCTCAGCCGAAACTTATCTCACACTTCCGGCTGGTAATTGGCTCTGATACCATCTGTGACGCCCCAACTTCCCAGGGGGTCACCCATCCTAGGACTACTCCCGTCCTAGCACGCTTAACTCTCTTAACCTCTTGGGTCTTGCCACCACCCAAAATGTTTAAATCGGGTTAAGAATTTAGCCCTATTATATCTCATATATAGGACTATTTGGGGTCTCACAACTGTTGTAGTGTTTGTATGCACCGACCACTGAAAAGCGATTAGCGACTCATTAAGTTTGAATTACTGTTCCAAGATGCTTAAAAGCTTAAACCAGTGTGTGACTATGGGGAGTTGAACTTCTCCTTGTTGATTTGATCTTCTCTTACTATGTTCCATTACTGAAGAAGCCTCGCAAATTAAGTGAAAGGCCACAAAATCTCTCTTCAACAATGGGTCAAAATTACCGACCGTATCCAGCACAGTTAGCTAAGAATTTACTGATTAGCATTTGAAATCGACAGCTCGAAGTCAGGCAACTCTACATTTCTAGCCGACTTTATTTGCAAAATAATAAACGAAACAAGTAGCTTATGGGCCAAAAAGTATTCATTCATCTCCGACAAAAAGATTTAGGTTTACCCGTACACAAGGAATATAATTCCTCCATCCCTGGAGTAGAGTTATAGCTAATATGGTGGATCTTTGCATGTAGATACACAAATTAAGTTTCTTTCACCTCCCTTCGCCTTTCTCAGCAAATCAATCCTAAAATTACATCTCAAATCTTTAGGCTAAGAAGAGTCGATTTTTACGTTTGAATAATTTGAGACGCAAAGCTTCCATAAGGTGTCAACTTAATTCGAAGTAAACAGCACAAGTTGATGAGAATATATTCCTATTTTCAGCCAAAAAAAACCCAGCTTAGCTGAAAACAATGCTTAAGACAGGAGTGCAAAAAATGTATCAATAGAAGGAATAAAAGAATAAAAAAGGAATGAAACAAAAATAAACCAAAAGAATTCGAAGAACCATACGTTCTTGCTGAATCACAAGATTATTGCTCAAAACGAATGCAGAATTGAGGAAAAGATCGCCATCAAGTCGAAGCTAGAAGGGTGGAAAGAATGCATGAGTTTGCGAATGAACTACAGGCCTTGCTCGAGGAGGTAGTCCCCCAACCTCTCGACGACCATGTTGCATTGTCCCGGCGTCATGGGCTCGTCGTATATGCCGAAGATCAGCGCTTGGTTGGTCTTTTTTACAGTGATGCCCCCAGAGCCCTGCAAAAGAAAAGGTAATAAAAAGAACTACAGAAGCTGCTGCTTTAAAGCATTGAAAAATCCGAGCTATCATTCGCCCGTACTAATTAGGGCATAGACAAAGTACAACTACGGGAAATTAACAAAACAAGGATAACAAAGCCGTAGAGAGCAGCGACCGACCAGAACCAATTTGGTGGACATAGAATTGTTTGGCTATTACTTCTTAATTCCTGAAAAGCTGATGAAATGTGTTACATACGCCGTTTAATGGATTATTACACCTCCATATGTTACCCCTTTAGACGAGGTATGGTTCTTAATATTCACCATGACTAACAGTAAGGGTGGTACGACTCTTTCTAATTTGTATCCTACCAGATTTATTTTATTGGCAACAATCTAAAAGACCAGCATAACATGAAAGAGCCTAGAGATTGTCTCGACACCCCCTCATGCGCATGATGGAGATGAGAAGCATGTTGCAGTATGAGGTAACTAAGTGGGAAATCAATCCATTGTAAATATCAGCGGTGGAGAATCAACCCATAACCTAATAGAGTTGAAGGAGCCTACCAGTAAGCCCTGATATCAGTGTTATAAATAACTATATCATACTAATCGAATAAAAAATGCGACACTCTACCAAAGTATAGAGCAAATGAAATAACCAAAAGATAAAAGTCACATGTACACAAATGACAAAAGATGGTATTACAGATATTAGGAGGCAGCATATCTAATTCTGAATTCACCGACCAGTTAAAGCATTTGCTGTGAAAACCTATTATGCATTTAGATATCTAACGTTAGGTCAGTAGAAACTGGAGACAAGTGGAAGAAGCATAGAACAATATATATTAAAGAAAAAAATTTTAAGCTTAAGAAACACCGTATGTAAGAAAAGAAGGCCTAAAAACATTTAGAGGAGAGAAAATCGATCACCTTCTTTCCACGGATAACAGCTCCAGGCTCTCCTTGAATTACCATATATTTTGTTGATCCAAGAAACAAGCCGGTGGGGGCAAGAGATCCCGGCTCATCAAAATCTTTCATTATGTTAGTTATTTCCTCTGGCTTGAACTGCATGGATGGAACAACACAAGGCAACCTCTTGATAACGCAAAAATAGAACGAAATACAACAGAAACATTTGAAGAAAGCAAAAGAAGCAACGAGCGGAAATGTTAATTTCAAAACATACTAACTAAAAGTCATACAGGCATCAATTTACAAGTAGATAGAAAAAACTGATAAAGAAAACTTTATTTCCTTTTTTTTTTCTTTTTTGAAATTTATAAGCTACATTTGTTTAATATCAAAAGTTGTTTACTTTCTTCTATTCTTCATTGTGTCATACATGCCAATAAAAGTAAAACTAAAATTTCCTCAAATATAAATAGAAATTAGAAAATGAATAGAAACACAAACATCCTTTGTTAAAAGGTGAAAAATACATGAAGGCGACGCTAAAAAATAGACGGATAATTAAGAAAATTGAACATCATCAGTATTGCAAGCCAGACACAACACTGTAAGCAATTACGAACAAAGGATTCATATCCACAATTCCAACAATTGCATAGTTATGTTCTATGAATATCTTTAACCATCTTCGGTATCCACACCACAGAAAGTTTGGAAATTGATGCCGAGCCCTAAATCTGACATTGTACAATTACACATCCATATATATGCATAGTTACACAGAGAACAAAAAAAAAATTATATAATGCGTCATTAATAATGATCTTAATTTGTTTGATCATATGTGAACGGACGAACCAAAACATGAACAATTTGGAGATAGTTGACATCTTAACCCATTATTAGATTAACATATTACATTGACTCAGAACAAGCCATTTTTAGTTAGACTACGCATATAACTAACTCGTCAAACACCATAATGAAACAATCTAAATTACCTGAAATAAAATGAAATACCGAAGCATTAACCTGCATTCGATCCAAAATTTACACTACACAAACAGATCTCTCAACAAGCCAATTCATAATCAAACACCGCTATTCACATTGCTAATATAATCAATCACATTCAACCCAGATCCAAATAAAATCACACGAAAAACACAAAACACGATCGAATCACGATCTAATCCATCAAAATACCATCCGACCATCGAATTCCCTCCGAAATTTAATCAGAAAAAGCACAAAAACACGCAAGACACGATGAAACCCCACGAAATCCGATCAAACCCCACCCAAATGTAGATCAAATCGAGCCGGATCGGATCGAAATCCTCAGAGGTGACGAAGAAGAGGTATACCTGAGGAAACGACGCGCTCTGAGCCCAGACGCTCCCGTCGTGGCCGACGATCGCCGCGGCCGTGAGATGCTGGCCGTCGATGTCGCACATGAGGTGCTCGTCAACGTACGTTTGCCACGACATTGTCTCCTCCTCCTCCTCCTCTCCCTCTCTCTCCTCTTCTTCTTCTTCTTCCTCCTCTCCCCCCTCTCTCTCTCTCTCTCTCTCTCTCACGCGCACACTCTCTTCGCTCTCCTTTGTGGTTTCGCTCGCTATTTAAATTTAGTTTTTTAGTATTTTTTTGTTTTTTTTAATGGAGAGAGAGATGAATATAATAAAGTGTTTATAAATATAAATAGTGGGGGAGGAGAGGAGAATGGATCACACGAGTCGTGCCCAACCACTCATTCAACCCGATTGAATAAGTGCCCTTCAAGTCCGGCTTTCATGTAGGGGCAAGCTCCGACCGTTCATCTACTTTGCCCCCGGATTTCACACAAATTACGAAAATGTGCCCTTCCCTCCCCGAGAACTTTTTATCCTGGGTTTGGTGCACCACGTCACCCGTGAACCCCATAGGCCATAGCCACATTTTTTAGGAAAAACTTCAAATACCACCCCCATTACTTTTGTACTTTTATACTTTAGTACTCTCTAGTTTAAAGTGTGTCATTTTCGTATCTTGTGATTTTATTTTTTTCTTTTTGTTATTCTTTCAACTATTTTTTTCGTTAAATCAATAATAAATGTAAAATTAAAATTAAGGAGTACTAAAGTAAATATTTGATAAACTATAGGTGAGGTGTTTGAGATATTTGATGTATTTTTGTATATGATTCAACAAAAAGTTAATGGAGGGGCTGACAAAAAGAGAAAAATAAAACCACATGATACTAATTTGTACACTTTAAACCACAAGATACTAAAGTGAGAAAGTGCGAAACCACTGGAGTGGTATTTGAAGTTTATCCTTTTTTTTATTTGAGTTTTTATGCTCTATTCAATTAAAAGTTTTAATTTGATTTGATCTAATTTTATTTACTAAAATTTCTACAGATATAACGTAGTTTTTAATTTTATTAGTAAAAACCACTTAATTGAAAAAAAAAAAAATAGAAGAAAAGGAGTGTCAATTAGAAAATACATATAACGGAGAGGGGATTTCCATACCAGGTGTTCAACTGTTTAAATATAAACATTTTATTTGGTAATTAAATTAAATAATAACATGATCCGGTAATGTTTGATGTTTAATTGAATTGAGATTAAAATGTTAAAATAGTAGTAATTTCGACTCCATGGAGCTTAGGATTGAACAGAAAAAAGGAAGATTATGTTAGAATTTGATTTGATTACTACTAATTAAACTCCAATAGTTATCTCCGCAATTACTACAAGTTCCATGTAAAAATTTATGTGTAATATTTAAAAACTGGTAGCAAAGCGGGCACAAAATTTTCAACGGTCGATATCAGAGTGAATAGTGCAATCTCAATGAGTCCGAGATCACACAAATTTGAGATTCATAAGATCGTCTAAATAACCGATCGTCACTAGCGCAAATAACAAAAGACTTAATGATTGGTATTCAAGATCCCAAATTCGAATCATAATTGATTCACATTTCTAGCTAAACTTATTTCTAAATAAAATAATCTCTGAAAAAAAAAAAAGATCGTTGAAATAAAATTTATATTTCTTTGAACATTACTGAAGGGGAATGAACTGTTCAGAATGAGCAACAACAGAGTTCAAAAAAACTTGGCATCATCACGGACATATGTAATACTAAGATAGCACATGTTGAAGGAACATCAATAGATCTACAATTAATAACTAGTGCCAAATACCGCGCAGTTCGAGATGAATGTACATACATTATAAATTACCCAGAAAATATTACAATATACCGCACCCGCAAGGACAAAATTCTTTACGGCCATCTTTTTCATACATTTTGCTCGGTGGAAAAGCTCATAAATCGAGTAGCTTCCGAAGCCCATGATGGTCTTTTAGAAGACGTTACGGAGAATAGCAAGAACGCAAAGGGGCAACGTGGCGATTAGGCCTTTGACTAGTTGCGATGCGGTAGAGCCTTGCGCTCTTGACGAAACAGGGGAAGCTGTAGAATTCGCGCTGCTCATTTTGCTGTAAAAATATGGAAAAAGAGGCCTTCGTTAGTTAAAATTATATGAATAGGATGCTTAGCATAAAGATAAAGTGCGAGATCTTTACATACCCAGAAGTTAGATAGATGCAAGAATCATAACCTGCGGAAGAAAAGAAAGAGAAAGCATGAGAAAGGTTGCTAGACCATGTTTGACATTTTGCATTGTGTTAGAGCAAAAGTTCCTAGATTTGAATTTGTTAACAGCTTAAGTGAAAATCTTGTAATGTGCAACCTCTTATCACGAGATTTCCCACTTACTTGGGTCTTTCGTAGTTCTCACTCCCGCACCACCAAAGCTACAAGCCACATCAGTCGCCCCATTCTGCTGGTAATAGCTATTAAAAGCGTAGGAGGCGTGAGAAGCCAAAGTATCAGGCTGGTAACAAGGCTGGCTCGGCTGAATAGGAGAGCAATCAACATTCCCAGACCCACAAGCCCAATTCAACGCATTCTGCAAATCTGCCTCCGAGGCATTACTTGAAGCCACACACCACGTCTCGTTCGAACTCGTAATATTGGCCCCTGTCGCGATATCCACATTTCCTTTACCCGTCCAATCGAGACTGTACACACTAGTCTGGTCAGGGTAAAATAGCCCCCAATTCCTCTCGGATTCCATCCCGGGTTTCCTATTCTCATTGAACAGTGAAAATAAGTAGACGTCGATCTCCTCCCCAGGCTTTGCGGGAGTTCCCGTGTCATTAATCACATGGCGTATCAGATTAGTGTTGTAAGTTTGTGCATTATCTGCGGTCGCCGCTGTCTCTCTAGCCGCACCCTTACTGGGCCACCCGGTTTCCGTGACCATAATCTTCAGAGTCTTGAAGTTTAGCGCCATGAGTGCGAAGAAGATGGAATCCAATTGGGCATCGAACAAGTTCGTGTAAACCAATCCCGTATTGGGATCGATGACATTCGGAGCCGTCGGCGAGAACAACGCATAGCTTAAGGAAACATTGCTAGGCGAGTCTCTATAGGCATAATAGGGATAAATATCCACCATGAAAGGGGATTGATTCTCCACGAGGAACTCCAACATGGGCTTAAGAAAATACGCGTAGCTACTATTAAAGGCTCCGGCAGAAGGCGGGAACGACCGAGAAAGAATTCCCAGCGAATGAGTGCTCGAGACTCTGATTCTCTTATGCAGCCCAACTTTCTTTAAAGCCGTGAGAACATTAGTCATCGCCGGGACGACGAGGGCGGATACATTATTCGGGCTTTCGGTCACTTCGGCGCCCACGGTGATGTAGGTGATCGCGGCGGCAGGGTAGTAAGGGAGGATGCTGTTTTTAAGCCAAGTGTCGACGTTCGATTGGTACTGAGCGAAAGGGAGGAGGTCGGAGTTTGGGACGCCGACCATGAGCTCCACGCCGGTGTTGGCGAAGGCCTTGATGACCTGGATGTTCGAGTCGTAGATTCTGACGTATTTGATGGAGTGCTGTTGGACCAATTGGGCGACCTTGTCCGGGGTCGGAAGGTCGTCGGCATTGCGCCCGTAACAAACCCCAATTTTGCTACATTCCGAGAGCCCTGCAACACCAACATGTGAGTTGAATTTCTCCAAATGCAAAGGTTTAATGAAGATTTTAGCAGAGTGGACTAAAATGGGAGAGACAGAAACAAAGGTAGGGTTTTGAGAATGCTTTGTACTATCTACATTCTAACTACATACATTCTAACAACATACAAGTAGAAGCATTAAATTAAAACTTATTTTATTTGCTTGGAGAAGCGGAGAGTATAAAATACATTGCTTGTAGAGTACTCATTCCTTTGCTCCACAAAGCACTTTGTCTCTTAATGGGACTACAACGAATCAACTAATAAACAAACCATAAACCCTAAAACCAACATTGTTACCATCAAAACATTAATTGCATGTACTACACACATCATCACATACATTGCTCGTAGATTACTCGGTTCGAAGATCACAAACCAACTACTTACTCAACCTGCAATAAACCCTAAAACCCAGTACTTTATCTCCAAATCTCTCAAAGGAGGGTGAAAATAAAATTTTAAAAAAATTGTGGAGTCGACTCACCAACGAAGAGCGAGAAGAGGAGGATCGGCACCGCAACAGCGACCCCCATCGCCATTAAAGAAGCTTAAGGAGAAGCTTCGAAGCTTTTAGTTACTACTGCTTCTTCTTCTTCTTTTTCTTCTTCTTCTTCTTCTCGGAACCCTAATAAGGGGCGCATTCGCGCACGCTTCCGATTCGATATTTTTCGACCGTTGTCCGAAGCTCGAGAGAAACGTACGGTGGTGAGCTGGCGACGCAGTGGAGTGAAGCGGAGAGTGGAGAGTGGTCGGATTTGAGGCGGGGTTATCAAATGCAGTTTAGAGGCCGGGGCTCGCGTCCGGAAATGCGAGGGAACAGTGCAAATAACTGCCTACACCCGGTGTAGCTGGTGTATAGTTCGCCTCGTGCAGAGCATACCTATAATATATTTGGAATGATGATGCTACTATACTATCAATAATACTAAGCATTGGATGCTATCGAATTTTTAGCCGTTGGATGAGGAACGTGCGGTTAGAATTATAGTGGTCTTCGGTTAGAATAATAGTGATTCCCTAAAATTGAGTGGATGGTTTGTTGAATAGTATATAGTCTAACAGATAGAAATAAAAATAATCAATGAGTAGATCTAATGGCAAAAAATTTGATAGTACCAAGAGCTTAATACTATCGATAGTATAGTAGCCGAACTCATATATTTGTTATGATTAATATCTTAAAAATTAAAATTTATTTTAATTAGGAATTACTTCGTTCAAAGACGGTAATAATTCAAAAATATTTTATAATTTATATTTGAAATGATAAACTTATTACTAATTTATCAAATCATTTTGGTTGGAATGTAGTTAGAAACCAGCTAATATATTATTATTAATAAACTATAAATAATTTTCATTAAGCATCGAAATACGAACATCTTCTGATATCTTTTATAACTATTCAATTTAATTTGAATGGTAATAATTTAAATATCTTTAGTAGAAAATATGTAGGATTACTAGAATATTATAAACTGTGAAAGAAACTACGCCACTATAATCCATGCTAACTAAAACATTATATAATAAATGATAAACTTCAAAAATCGATGCCACAATGTATTGGATTTTAATTTTGAGATTCCTCTTATAGTATTTTCTTTTTTTTTAAGGGCGGTGTACGAGATGTAATTGTACAACGGGTGCAGTAAATAATTTGCCCGTGCGGGGATGTTTGGGGTTGGATACCGAGGTGGAACAAACATTTCGCACGCTCCGTTTCCCGTTCCCGTTTTCCGTGTCCCGTTTCACGTTTTACGTTTTACGTTTCACGTTTCACGTTTCTCGCTCCAAAAGTAAAGTATACAATAAAGCAGGTGGATTTGTATTTTTCTGCTCGGATTCGGACTCGGCGAATCTGTACCCGGGACCCACCTCCCAGGGATAAAAAAACCATTTTTAATTTTTCTCGTAAAAAGTATAAAAAAAATATTAAATTATTATACTATAATATTGTAAATTAATTATAATATTTTTTTGGTTACTAAAATATCAATTTGATAATAGTTTCGTCATTAATGTTATGCTATTCTCGAGCCAAATAGGTAGCTCTCCCCTCACAATCAAAGAGACCTTCGAGATCATTTATTCGACTTCATTTATTGAAGGAAAAAAAAAAAAAAAACTCTTGGGTAGTTACCAGAGGTGGCGAGAAAAACTAAAAATAAAAAGGATATACCCACATAGAATATGCTCCAAGATCATAAAGAATAATCTAATAAAAAATTACTCTAAAAGTTTAAATTTATATTTTTACTATTCATGTTAATAATATATAACACTTGTAACCAAGAGTGGGTTCTTAGCACCTAGTTGTTAGCATATTGGGCTGGATCAGGCCCATACTTATGACACACCATTTTTTTAAAGCTGGATTTTGGTCAAATAGTTGTGTATGATACCTCAATGGACAACATTGATTGATATTATTAAATCTAAGATTTTTAAAATGTCACGTGTAAGCACAATTTAAACAAAAAAAAAAAAAATCATTGCAATCCAAATTGGTTAGGTTCTACTCACAATTTTGGAACTAGTTAAAGGTTCGGGCTAGAGTGACCCATGCCTCAGTTTGTTGGATCGTTGGTGCTAACTATTAATCCCAAAAGCTCGAGCAATTAGAAATACGCAATCACTTCACTTAATAAGGCGTATTACGGATTTTGATTGTTACTCGGCCTATCCAACTTTACGCCACTTCGAACATGACTCGACCCAACTCAGCCTCACGTGATTTCAAACGTAATCTTCGGTCATAGGGCAAAATTCTGGCTCATTTAAGCCAACACAGTTTGTTCCTTGTAATGAATTAATAAACGAATTAATCTCAGAAGTTAAGTGATGCAGCATACAATTCACAAATATTAGAAGTTTGGGCTCTTCGTTGCAGGTTTGGGTAGACAGTAACTAAAGAGGCAGCAATTCGGATAGAATTGATTTTCTTGTCAGTAACCGGTAAAGTGTTTGTCTGTGTGTTTCAAATTTTGTCGAAAATGTTCACGATACGCTGTCAACTGAAATTGAAGCAGTGTTGAAAACAACCAAATTTTTTTTGGATATCTTTCTATAAGAAGGAATCCAGATATTCTTAGATTCAATATCAATTATTAAAGCGATACAATTTAGGCTGATCAATCCGAATCGATCATTTGGGATGCTAAAACAAAGCTCAAAGCTCTTTAGTCTTTCATCGACGAATGTCATGTGTTCTCCTTTGAATGAAATTTTCTTCTTTTTTTTTTAAAAGAAAAGTAGCACGCTACCTGCTTTATTCAATAGAAAAAATGAACTAAACATATAAGGTGGAAGCAGCTTAGGCTTCCTTGGCAAAAACCAAACCAAAAAAAGAAAAACGAAAGAAAGACAAAAGAAAAGTGAGAAAGAAAGGAGAGAGGGAGGAGAAAAGCTCACAAGGAAGAGAAAAGATCAGAAAGAGCTAGCAAGTTGATGGGTTACATGAGCGTGGTCCAAGAGGTAAACAGTGACAAAGCTCTGTCGGAGGCTCTGACGATATTGGGAAGGTTCGAACCGAAAAAAAAACTGTTTCGCTCGCTCCTTTGAATGAAATTTTCGCTTCTCCTGGAATACTATGCAAGTTGATCAATTGGCTAATTAGGGATTGTCTGACAAAAAATATACTGTATAATTCTCTTTTCAAGGATTTTTTTTTTAATTATGTATCATCTCATTCTCTTTAAATAAATTTTCGCTATAGTCCAATTTCTCTCAAAAAAAAACTGAATAAACAATCACTATCTACAGTAGTTTATTGTTATCTGGGTCTTAAGAGGATTTGAATCTCAAACTTCTCATTCTAAATGTAATATCGATTCTGGAAACATCTGGGTAAGAAACAAACCGACAACTTAACGAAAAAATATCCCCCGGATAAGTAAACTCAAACCGACATTAATCCCCTTTATTGTGGTCATAATTTGCTTTGAATTTCGCGTAAATTGGATAATCATGTGTAACATAACATGGCACAGGGAACAAGAATAAGGTTACAACCCCACACGTCGCTATTATTGTTTCCTCATTCCCTCAAATCACAAACTCCCATACTATGTTACCCAATGGCGCAACATGTTCAGCAAACTAATTAACTTGGAAAAATTGGACTTGGACTTGGACTTTGGTTTTTGATCATAATGTGTGTTGCGACAAACGTACAAATGAAAACGAAATTGACGAACACGAAATAATCAAACCATAAGCAGAAATAAAAGAGAACACATAGATTTACATAAAAAACTCTTTATAGGAAAAAATCACGGACGAAAAAGAAGAGAACTTCACTATCGAAAAAAGAAAAATACAATGTTCGAGTACAATTAACCACAATCTGTAGCCTCAAGGACAAAAACGAAAAGAAAACTCTTAATGGATTTCAAACATTATTTTTTCTTCACAATTTTATTTTTTAAGTTGGTCGCACCATGAAACTGTCGACGAGTCGAAATTTCAAACTAAAGTCGATTATCAATTTCGAATCATATCTAACAATGTGGTCGTAGACTCGTAGTTGGATTTTAGTTATCGAAGCAATTCAGTTACAACACGAAGAGGACCAGGTGTTTGGTCTCGAGTCGCACCACGTGCTATTGCATGTTTTTGTATGGTCCACATTAAAGATTTGAACTTAGGCTAATTGAGGAGTATATGTGGCGCGTTTATATTCTTTTTCTCTTTAGAAAAAGATGATGCTCACAATGTCAAACTTGTTTACCTACAAAGAGATCTTTTCGGGAACAATCAATGTGAATGTGTTGATTTGAGAGTGATCCGTGTTCAGACTAATTTTGAATCATTTTTTATATGATAAATTATTTAAACACCATAATTTTATTGTAAATTTAGTTATTTTTTTCTTATATTTTTGCAGTCCTGGTTAATGAACTTAGATTATGTGAAGTTTTAAGTCAAATTAGATTGAACTAATCATGTCTTTGTTTTTTTTTTAATTGCAGAAAACTTTAATTAATAATATATTGATAATTTCTATTTTCGAGAAAAGCAATGAGACATTTGGACAGGATTAGTGTGTGTTTTTTTTTTATAAATCCAAAGAACAAGGTTCCCAATACCATGTGTCTCAAGGAAACGGTGCGCGACTTTGAATTATTCGCGTCTCGAGAAAATTCTAAAATATATTTTTTATACTACCGACAACATTAATAAATAACTTTTTAATTTCTCCTAAGTTGGTACTAGATATTTGAGGCTTCATCCTTATCCAATTCCATACCCCTAACCCAACTCATCAAATACTACTAAATAAAGAAAAGAAAAAAATATTAAAAAAAAACCAAGTTGTGGGAAGGGGATAAGAGAGGAATCTCAAAAGGGGAAAAAGAAAAAAAAAAAAAAACATAGCCAAAAAAAAAATAGAAAAAAATTGGTGAGACAAAGGTGTAGTGGCCCAACATACTTTACCATCTTTTTTTCCCCAATAATTAGATCCCCCATCTACACACTTTTTTCAATTTTTTAAGTTTGTTGTGCTCTTACAGTATGGCGTTGAGTAACAAAAATTCAAAACACTACTGAGATTATCTAGCACAGTTGACTAAAAATTCGATAGTTAATTTATTTTATTTCAAAAATTGTATATTACGTGATGAGGATTTAAATTCTCCAAGCCAGTTGGAATTTTAAAATAATCAAATTGTACGTTAGGGCATTACAATATTAAAATGTTCTAACGTACAATTGGGATGTTAGAAATAGTGTCATCTTTAAAAAGGCTCAACCGAACCTCCTATCGGCAGTCAATAAAATCAGATTGACAATCTTGCGGGAGCAACTTCTCTCGACTAAACAGCATTATTGTAAATTATAAACTGTAAACTTTTTTATTTTATTTTATTTTATATTCGAAGTTTAATACTATCTCATCCATATAGCCTAGTTAGTTTTTTTCATGAATGAACCGGATAGCATATTATTTTTCTAAAAATATATATATATATATACATATATTAATATTGGATATAACCCACGTGATTTATTGAAGGCGATTTATAAGAATACAGTCGGTCCATTCAAATCGATCTATAAATATACAACAGATCTAACGGTTAGCATATATTTAGATACATCCTTAATAGACGGACGTGATTTAATATCTTTCCGTCAAGTTATATATAAAAATATAATATATCGGCGTTCCGATCTAACTCTAATTTGTAACGATTCTGTCCCCAAGATAAAAAAATTAGACTCAAAAATATTTTGATCCTTTAAGAGATTACGAACGAACGAAGACAAATCACAAATAAAAAACGCGGCCACGACAGCAGGTACGATCTTAGTTTTTTGAAACGTTCCCGGGACCAATAGGGCACCGGAACAAGTCCACGTTGCACCGAGTCCCCAGATTCCCCCTGTCACTACCTGGTTGACCGAAACAGGGACCAGCTCATCGACTCTTCGCCAAACCACTTCTCTATAAATCGCCTCTCACACCAACACACAAAACTAATGACCAAAACCAACCCCAGAAAACATGGCCAGAGATGTGAAATCCCTGGGGAAAATTCCAACCTCTTGCGACGCAGATGAGGACGACGATGATGAGATGAGCGAATCCTTGTCCTCTTCCGGTGGATCAGACGACGACGAATCCTGCTCGTCTTCGGCTCGAAATCGATCTCCGAATCCCCAGAATTTGGATTCATCTGGGCCTCTCTACGAACTATCATCGCTCATGGAACATCTCCCCATCAAGTAAGTATACATTGCGCGTAGAAAAAGATTGTTTTAATGGTATAATAATTCGGTGATCGTAGATCATAGATCTATTTTTTTGATCATTTTCATCAGGAGAGGATTATCGAAGTACTACGAAGGAAAATCCCAATCGTTTACATCTCTCTCTGATGCGAAGAGCGTAGAGGATCTACCCAAAAAGGAAACCCCGTTTAAAAGGAAAATAAAACCATCGAAGAGCTACGCAGGGGGGCTCGGTGAAACCCAGACCCAGGGGAATTATCCTGTCCAGGACCCGAATAGTAGGATTATTACAACAACGTCCTCGAGTGGCTCGTGTGCAAATTCCGCGGCTCGAAGTGGTAATAGTAAAAATTTTGCGCCGAGGCCCCCGCCAATTCATGTTAATAAGAATTCGCCCCGTCGTTAGATTTTGGAGCGTGTGCGTG
This sequence comes from Ananas comosus, assembly GCF_001540865.1. Lineage (NCBI taxonomy): Eukaryota > Viridiplantae > Streptophyta > Magnoliopsida > Poales > Bromeliaceae > Ananas > Ananas comosus. Next base: position 10,023,701 of record NC_033636.1, read on the forward strand.
CGCGTGTGTAAGGAGAATTTTGTTCATAGCTTTTTTTTTTTTTTTCCCTTGTTTTTTTTTTTTTGGGTGTAATTTTTGTTTCATTTGAGGATATATAGAGTTTTTGTTTGCAGGGAAATTTATTTGATTTGGTAGATTTATTCCCATGTAAATTGATTTTTTTTTAAATTTTCTGATAATGGATTATTGGGGATCCGCCCCGAATGGAGCGGGTTTGGTAGAGTTTGTTTTTTTTTTTTATTTATCGTGAAAACTTTTTTTCTCCGTCTAATTCTTTATCCGAAATTTTTATAAGAAATTTTTTATTTATCTAAACCTCAATTTTGAATCATTCACTACTTAAGCATCTACGCAACACTCCCAAAAAAATATTATATATAATGAAAAATTTCATGTCATACACAGGAATATATTTGAACGTGTGATTTTTGATCCAAAAACTTTGTAAAATAATATACACCGTTGCATTGCATTGACACAAAAAATATGATACCAACAATTTTTACAATTTTGCCCATAGCGTTCTCAGAAAAAAAAAAAAGAAAAAAAAAGAAAAAAAAAAAGGAGTTACAAGTATGGATCTCTCGACTAGCAAGCACAAATATCCGAAACCCGACCCGGATTCGAGCCCGAAAGCGTGCCTAAAAGGCCCGAGAACATGCTCATAATGGGCCTCGGCCTAATAATTCCCTTAGATCCGGCCCGATAAGTGTCGTAACCTTTTAGATCCTCGTTTGTTATTAATACTTCGTCGTCAATGGACGGCTCTGATTGAACCCTCTGAGGTGAATGGACGGCGAGATCATCGACGACGAAATGTCGGTCGTTGATGTTGACCCCGATGAGGCCTCCGGCGCATGTTAGCACTTCGGTGTCTTTCGCATGCTGGCCAATGGCAGAGTCCTTTGAGTCTAACTTGCGCCGGCTATATTCCTGAATAGCCTAAAAAGATAATAATAATTCACAATTAGTACGAAATAAAAAGGGATATTTTACATATTTGTCACTGACAAATCATCTATTTGCTTATTTGTCCTTTAAAATACGAAATCTAGTAGAGGAGAAATTTTAAAAACGATTTTTTTTTAAAAAAAATTGAAATTGAGTGTTTTGAAGGGCATTTTAAAACATTTAGAATTTGCACGAATATATATATATATATATAGAGAGAGAGAGAGTGAGGCTACTATGCTATCGGAAGCACGGAGACTTTCGTGTTTTCAGCTCGTTTTCAATGTTGCGACTTTCGAATCGTTGATCGGCTCCGTTAAACTTGATCTAGAGTATTTGAAGTACCTAGAAAATAAATTTTATGATTTTACGATATCATTTGCCTAGTGAACGAAGGGGCTCAAAATCAACGGCTGAAAATAAAAATCTTACAAAATGTGATAATATGACATTAAAATTTTAAATTAAAGATATTGATCTTGTTTTATATAGTATAAAGAATTTTTTATCAAAATTTCACGTGATTTGGATATTTTTACACCGTTAAACTTGCAAACGGTTCACTGCGACCATTGAAATTTGTTGATTTTGAGTCCATTCGATCACTAGGCAAATGATATCGAAAAATAATAAAATTTATTTTCTAGGTACTCCAAATACTCTAGATCAAATTTAACGGAGCCGATCGACGATTCGAAAGTCGCAACATCGAAAACGAGCTGGAAGTACGGAAGGCTCCGTGCTTCCGATAACATAGTAGCCTCACTATATATATATATATATATATATATATATATATATATATATATATATATATATATGTGAAATAGATAATTTTGGAGGGTATTTAGGTAAATATGTACCTGCCACTGTGCTGGGGCTAGAAGGACACGTGGCCTCCTTGATCGCACGTGATTTAAAGCGGCTTCAGGTGTCATGTGCTTGTGCTCTACCTGCGAATTTTGGTTGCATGTATGTAAGAGATCCAACGTAATATTTTGTAAAAATTAATCAAAAGAGCAAAATATTTTTTAAAAAATTGTAAATTAATTTGATTTTTAAGTAATTTAACTTACGAGGTAGCATAAGACGATTGTAGTGCTACGTCCCCTCCCAGCTTTGCAGTGTACGTACGTAGTTTTCCCTTGCGATGCATTCTCTGTAAAAATTGTAAAAGCGCACGAAAATATGATCAGTTAAAACTCTTATTAACTATATATTTCGAATTCTCGGAGTGTATGTATATATATACGAACATTAATAGTCAAGAAAAAGGAGAAAAAGATCGATGGTAACGAATCTTACTGTGGATGAAATCGACGGCGCATTGAGCGTCGTCGAGAGAAGGCGCGAAAAGATAGTCTCTCGTCGGAATCACGAGGTGATCAATGTCATGAGCCTTAAGAAAAGAAAAAAAAAAGCAAAATTTGCGAACATTTAGCTACCATGCATAAATAATTTATCAAGAAACAACGCATCAAATTCTGAAAGAAAAGATGAAAAGATTATTCTAATTAAACGAAAGTTAATTACGTGGGGAGCCTCTCCATGAAGAGACAAGCAATATTGTACGAGTTTTAGAACGGCGGTGAACGGTTGATTAGCCGTTGTATAATCTTTTTATCTTTTCTTGCAAAATTTGTTTCGGATTTATAAACATGGTAAGAAACTTTAAAAATATATACCTCGTATAAGGATGTGGGAACCAGAGTTTCAAAGGGCTCGTTGAGCGTAACAACTCCGCGAACCCCAAGTTGCTGCAAACAAGGTACGTCACTGGGAAAAGGAACTGCACCTAGTAATAAAAACTGCGCAAAAAAAAAAAAAAAAAAAGGGTGTTAGCAGCTTATCGTGAATTTGATTTAGAAAAATCGTACGTGTGCGTAACACTAACACTTATTTTTAGAAAATAAGAAGAGAAAGAGAAAAGAAGAGCGCGATCGCACGGTCGCACCTGATCAACTTGGTCCCACCACCGGAACTCGGCGTCCGTCTTGTTCCGGATCACATTGTACACGAGGGTCGGATAGAACAAGATACGGCCCCCCGCCCCGACCAGCGCTCTCTTCGCCTTCGTCTCCACAACTTTGCGTCCCCGTGACGACGACGCCTCGTCCGATCCTCCGGCATCAAACTCCGACATCCCCCTCATTGTCTTTTCAGATCCAGCTGCAGCAGTTGGCAGAGAGTTTGTACGTAGAGGGCGCGTCTCAGAACCTGCGATTGCGAAAAACTAAGACGAGAGACAAATCCAAGAAGAGCGGAGACGAGAATTTGTGCGGTAGCTAACAAACTCTGCTCCTTTGTAAATAATAGATATAGAAGCTGCTTTAAATGTTTTTTTTTAAAAAAAAATTATTTATATAAACGTTTTCTCCTCCTTTTCCGAGTCGTTATATATAAGGTTTACGACTAGGAATAGGATTATAGGAAGCGGTGTTACGTACGGACAGCGGCGCATGCGGACGGGTGGATCTAGTGAATCTCGACCGTTCGTTGGTGGACCCCACCGACCATCGGGTGCGACTCCATTTATTTAGTAATTATAAATAAAGAAAAATGTAAAAAAAAGAGAGAAAATGTAATGGCGATTTATTATATCTTTTTATCTCCTTAAGTACACAAAATACATTACAAAGAAAATAAATGTAATAGTAGTTCAAATATACTAATAATACAATGAAATAACAATCGCCAATATTGTTTCTTTTTCTTTTTTTTCTTTTTTTGATAGGTTGAGTTTTTAGAAATAAACAGATGTATAACATTATATAAATTCCCTACATAGTTAACTTTAACCTAAGAAGATAAAAATTCGAAGAGCCTTATATTCTTCTATTTTATTTTCAATTTTCACGCAAAAAGAAAAAAATATATATCCGTTGATGTTGGAAAGATAATAAAGATGCATTATTATTCGGAACAAATAATTGTAAAAAAAAAAATTAGTATGCTCAGAGCAATTATTTTATTGTCATAGTAGATAGTAGATGCATATATTGTGCTAGTCAAGATTTAAACCTCTACGATCTGGTGATGGTAAAATTTACTCTGGATATAAAATTAACTCCCTACCTAGTTTTAAACACAGAAAAAAAAAAAAAAAAGGAAAGAAAAAAAAAGTTCCTAGGTGGTGGAGGAGGAGATGAGGAACATAGAATTAATTGCGAAATTTAATTAGATCGTTCAGGGTTGATGAGGTGGACCAAATTGAGGACTAAATTTGCCACCCAGAGATTTATTGCAGATTTATTATTTTTGTACTGTACTGCTATTGTTCAAAAGTGTACACATCTTCGATGAATGGTTACGCAATCAGTATCCCTTTTATGACGCCCCCGAAGTGCGCTAGCCGTGTCTCAATACATGCACATGAATCAGTCAATATTGCCTTTCACGCGCGGTTGCTAGCACATCAGCAGTATTTGAGCGAAGCTTCACAATACCCGTATATGAATAAATTAATATTTCACGTACGATGATTACTAACGTATCAGTGACTTTTTGAGAGAACATCAATCCTACCAAACGATAGTACACGGGTGCACAGTTGTAGCAACAAGCTTGATTCGTTGTAAAACATGAATTAGTTAGCTCGAAAGCTGTCTCCTTACTATTACTTGAAAATTCGACTTCGTGGGCTCATGTGCATGGTAAATATAACCAAAAAACCAATGGACTGGTTGAAGAGGCGACGAAAAAGATATCAGTATAGTAGACAAAAATATATGCTCTAATATAATTCATGTGATCTCTTGAAACAAGAGGATCTCCTTAAAACTGACTCCGATACCATGTTACTCACAAACTTCTCTAGTCAAAAACGGCCCAGAATTTGTCTCAACAACAACCATGTCACTGATCCACAAACTAAAATAACGACATAGTAAGGAAAAACAAAGTCGCCGGAAGAATCAGGAACATCAAAAAGTCAAGCTAAATGAAATCCGCAAGGAAAAAGATTTCATTAAATAACAGAGTTCCGAAATATACAGTGTAATAACCTGGTAGCATGTAAAAAGCAAGCATATATCACTACATTTGCTATGATACATGGCTTGTGAATTGCTCGCTCGAAGTTCCTGGCCCTTGCGCCAACTATACAATAAAGCAAATGACTCCAACCTCTGAGTTTCAGTTATTCGATCAAGTTAGGTGGCAAAGAAATAATGTCTTTAAAACTATGAAGGCACAATTCCCTTAAATATCTCGTGATGCATATACGGAAAGCTGGTGATTTAACATTATTAAATATTCTTTCTATCATCATCTACTCTGCACCAGTCTATGGTGGACAATCTTTCTATCATCATCTACTCTGCACCAGTCTGTAGTGGAGAATCACATCTTCCGGTTTCTTCCATATGTAAGTACGGACTGTTGCGAGACTCATTTCAGGTGATAGCACCTGCATCAGATATCACACGGATAAAAGGAAAGATGAAAAACATGCATAAAGGACGAGCAAATTAGAATTTCTTTTTTTTTTTTTAAACTTATTTCACCCATTTATGATCATAAGTTGAGAATCAGTATTTTATGAATTTAGAACTGCAAAGAGCAGTATTTATATACTCTACTGTGTACCTCTATTTTAGAATCTTAGCAAAATTAAAATAAATATGTAAGTAAATGCTTTAGCAATTTGAAACAGAGCAAAGTTTTGGCAAATCTTAACAAGTTTGCAAGTATATGCTTTAGCTATTTGAAGCGGACCATAGTCAATATAATTGGTTCGTTTCATTGGGGAATCTTTTATAAGTATCTCAGAACTTGATTTTACATATGCATATACCTTTATATTCTTTTGAAGCTGACCATAATTTTAGCAATCTTACCAAATATGTAAGCACATGATTTAGCTAGTTGAAGCAGACCATATCTATATAATTGGTTCGTTTACTTGGGGAATCTTTTTATATATGCATCTCAGAACTTGATTTTGCATATGCATATATACCTTAATATTCTTTCAAATGATATATCTGAACTTCAGTTCTGTAAAGGGCCTCTTACAGAAATTACTAAAGCATCATTTCCACAGTGTCTCTGATTAGTAGACTTTTATCTCAGAGTCATGATTATGCTTGTGGGCAGTTATTTCATGATTACACTGTAGAACAGAGAAGATGGCGTAAAGAAGCTAAAAGGTATCATCATTAGAACCAATGATCTAGCAAATTCCTGATTTTAGGATCCAAAAAAGAACTAAATTCGTTTCAGACTTGCCTGATTATTGCATAAGATCTCTAAATTCGGCTTTAGTTTTGGCCATGACTTTAATCCTGATCTTAGAGAGCCATCGCCTATAGGTGGAAGCTGTGATTGCCCAGTACTAAGTCCTGACCCGAATGTTCCGTCAGAACTTCCAGCATCAACTGGTTTATCAAGGACCAATTTCTCAACCACATAGTTAATCACCTGTGGAAGAAAATAACAGAATTGTCAAGAAGGCACAAAGAAAGAAAGAAAGAGAGAAAGAGAGAGAGTGTGGAATATGCTTGCAAAATAATTCATGGGATGTGGTGGAGAATGGGTTATGAATTAGAACAAGTTTTCTAAGGAGAGGCATATTTTGTATGTATACAGCTACTCAAGAAATTGAGTTTTCAAAGGGCACATATGAATATTCAGGATTTAGTAGAGGTGTGACAGATGAAGTGGAAGGCATATATATATCTATATATAGCTATATATCTATATATATATATATATATATATATATATAGTAATTTGATGATAAGTAGAGAGAGAGAGAAAGAGAGTGCGCTATTTTAGGCTCCGATAATTGACTTTTCGTGCAAAAGTACGGAAACCTCCATGCTTGCAAGTTGTTTTCGATAATGGGGCATCTGATTCAGTGATCGGTTCCGTTAGACATGATCTACACTATTGGAACTATCTAGAAACCAAATTTCATAATTTTTTTACTTCGTTTGCCTAGTGAACGAGTAGTCTCAAAATGAACGGCTGAAAATAAAAATCTCATAAAAAACAGTAATAAAGGACTCAAATTTCAAATCGAAAGTATTGTTCTTACTTTTAATGTTAAGTAGAATTTTCTATTAAATTTTCATGTAATTTGGATACTTCTACACCGTTGAACTTAAAAACGTGCCACATCGGCCGTTAAAATAGTTATTTTTGAGACCCTGTGATCGCTTGGTAAATGATGTCGAAAAATTATGAAATTTGGTTTCTAGATAGTTCCAAAAACGTAGATTATGCCTAACGGAGCCAATCATCAAATCGGATGTCCTATCATCGAAAACAACTTACAAGCACGGAAGCCTCCGTACTTTCGAAGGTACGTTTCCCTTGACATGCACATACTTTGTGAATCCGCAATATCCGTGGAGCACTCAGTTTCCCTTGGGTAACATTTGGCAAAGATGAACCTTCAAACGGATGCAAATAAAAGCTACACCTGCATTGAGAAAAGCAAGCAGCATGAAATCACAACTCGAACAAATATACAAAGTAACTGCGTGTCAATATCAACATTATATAACATGAAATAGCATCTTTTTTCTCTGTATCTCGTTTAGGCTTGCAACAGTATTTCTAGTTCTTGTTTGTGCTTCATTCTTTTAGTTATCCATATATAATATCCAATTTGCTACAAAAAGGGTAAAATATATCAACATATCCTGTAATATGCCCCCAGTCGTCACTTACACACTCAGTCCCTAAAATTTGCTACGTATTGCATATCCATCTTAACCATCAAAATAACTGGCTTTCTCCAAAAATGTAACCATCCTACAAAAAGACTTCCTTAATCTAGTTCAGCCAAAAAAGTGTTAGAAAGGTCATTTTACAGAAAAAGTCAGCCGACACCACTTTTTTCCTAGAGCGCACTGATGGAATTGTAATCTACGAGAAAGTTCTGGGATTGACCAAGAGGCATGCTGGGAAAGTAAAGGGACTAACTATTTGTTCCTAGAGAAATCTATTCTGCAGAAGAAGAGGATAAATTAACTACTTACTTGGTATTCTCTCTCGGAGGTAATCGGCCATTCAACACGCAATCAATACACCACCATGGAAGATCCTTCTCATCTTCCATCCCATCTAAATCAGTGATTTTCTTCCTCCAAGGACCCCCCTGAGAACCCTCTGTAATTATCGATGGAGGTGACACGGTTGAAAATTCAAATGCAGGAAGCATCACATTCATGTGGTTTTCAGAACCATCGTCAACCTCGAGTCTTGAATGCGGAGCATTTTTAACAGATGCCTCTTTTCCAATTGAACTGTCGCCATTGGATGAAGCTTGCGATCCCGGTTTCTGCCTTCTTTTAGCAAGCCAGTACGAAAATAAGCCACGAAGAGTCTCTTGAGCCAAATTTATCTGCAATAGTTTGGAGAACATTTTTGAATACTTAATTGCCTTACAATCAAGCAATTCAAGATTTACTGAAACCAAGAAGATTTAACATTCTAAAACCGCTACCAGGAGATTCCCGTGTCCAGAGATCTTTCAAGCAGAGACCATTTTGTCAGCCAATTTATTAGAAAAATTACACACAACTGCTTTTCCAATGTCTAGGCAACAAGTCTCCCCTTACCATACGTGACCATTTTGTCAGCCAATTTATTAGAATTTGTTTCCAGAATAGCATAATTTCACCTTCGATTGCAGTCATCCAACTATCATTACTATTTAACGGCAAGGAAAGAGCAGAATTATTTTAAGTGATCCAACATAGGCGAAGTTCAAAGAATAAACATATAATATACACTACCTTAAGATCTTCTGGGGTCCCTAGTATATTCAAGTCGATTGCATACATTTCGGCAGAAAAGCATTGAGGTGTATCCAAATGGACAGACAAGCATCCAAGTCGAGTGTCCATAGTAAACCATGCAGGTATGCTCACCTGGAGAAATCGAAATTCAAATTCAAAAAGTCCGGGGAAACAATCTATGGCATAGATTAATACTGTTACTCTGTGCAATACCATTTCAAACAACTCTTCCTTCTTTTCTTCAAATGATATCTGCAGACAAAAGAAAATAGACGAGATAACATTAAATCTCATAGTTAAATCTCATAGTTTTTAGTTTCAGTAAATGCAGTATAAGAATTTAAAGATACAGTACAGATAAACAGAACCTTGCCGTAGTCCTCAGTTACGATACCCCTAGTAACGTCCCACAGCTTAACTGAGCCTGCAGTGTCCTGTAAATAAGTGCTTTAAGTGCTAGAGTTCATAGTATTTTGCAAAACATCAGTTAACCATAGAACAAAAGAAATTAGAGAAATTGAATAATCACCTTTGTCAGGACATGCCTTCTATTATTCAATATCTCATGCTGTATGATTCCTGGAATCCCTGGAATAGTGATAGATGGTTCTTTATATACAGGAACCTGCATAATAAGAAGTCGCAGCCAATATAACTGACAACTATCATCACAAACTGAGAGTCCAAGAATCAAAAGTGTGAAACTCTCTAAGATGCTTGAACCATACAAACCAGGAATTCCTGAATTTTTTTTATATGCACTACAAAAACTTAGTTTCTTACATATATAACCTTGCAGTTACAAAAATGAGTGTTTCAGTATTTTCCCCCATAAATTTGATTATTCCCCGATTTAAGGGCAGTTTCAGTAAGAAACTGACATTTCAAGGGTATATATGAAAATTGAGACTTTACAAGGGCATACATAAAGATATATGATTTTCCACGGATATAAACGTAAAATCCCAAATGACCAAGTACCAAAAATACAGGCAGTAAAATAGTTATACATGCATAAGGACGTTGGGTTTGTAACCGGAAATCATGTTCCATTTGAAAGGAAAAAAAAAAAGTCTGTCCCAAATGTCTGACTTACAGGTGCTGATCCTTCCAATGAAGCCCTTGCCCTTGAAAAGGACAAATTCCCGGCTAAGAATGAGCCACCTCTTTGGAAAACCTTCTGAGGGCTTCGTCCTTCAGCTGGCCACGCAGACAAAGCAGAATCTGTTGTTGCAACCCATATCATATCATCTTGTAATGCCAACTGCAAAATTGGGTGTTCTTTTGTGCATAGCAAGACGCTCTCCCTTGTTGATAAATCAGTAAGGTACACCTGAAGCATCAAAATCATGCTGAGAAAATTAGACGCAAGTACGCAACTAGGTTTCAGATTGTAATATCAGGGAGCAAACTTCCCAGAAAACCATGAAACTTTTAATACTTACAGAAAGGTCCCTCCCACCACTATAAACATGTGTGAATGAGGGAGTACTAGCAAGTGCCCAGACTGAATCGGTGTGGACGGCATAGGAGTGAACACAACGCTGCTGACCAAGATCCCATAAGCTACATGAGAAATAAAGATATGCTGCATTAGTTGAAATGTGAAAAAAAAAAAGAAAAAACAAAAGAGAGCAGAAAGGAGTTTGTTGTTTCCAATGATGGACTTGGTTGTCATCTTTCACTCTTTCTTATTCAGCTGAAAGACAAGGGAATTACGTTACCCCCATTTACTAGTCTGAAGTGAAAGTGCATGATGCTAACAAAACTAAAATAGGATAAATGGTCCTGTCTCAAAAGTCCATCTTTCCCAATGGAATTTCATGAACTCTCAAATTCTAACAAATAACCTTGCAAAAGACATGCCACATAATAAGGAAAAAAAACCATGGGAGGCAGATGGAAAAGAAGATGATTACAGCATTGCACAATCACTATGATAAAGCACAAAACGGAGAGATTAGTTATTTACCGGATCATTGAATCAGATGAACCTGATAAGCAGTACCTGCAAGAAGCAATTTATAAAGCGAATTCAACAAAAATAGCATCTAGCTCATTAGAAAAAAGTGTAATAATTTGAATATCACATACAAACCTGCCAGTGGAATCAAGGAGCAAGGCCCTAATATTGTCGGTATGCCCTCTTAGTTTCATGTTCTTTGAACCAGTCCTTGGATCCCAAACACGAACAACCTACAGAATAATTAATAGATAAAAAGAGGTTACACCAATTAAAGCATAAATTTGTGTAACATTGAATGATTTATGAGAATCATAAACTATCATGGCCGTTTGAGCTAGCTTCTGGAGCAGCTTCCATCTTCCAGAAAAATAGAAGTTCCGGAAAGCTTTCAGCAATCTTGTGTTTGGCAATGAAAGGTCTAAAGCATTTGCAATGCAGAAAGGTGAATGAGAAAGGAAATAAGCTCCAATTTGAAGCTTCTCTTTCTGCTCTAGCAAGAAGTTTGCTGAGATCTGAATGAAATTACTGTTAGAACATTTCAAACAGTTCTAGTTATATAACACTTCCATGAAATCTCCAGCCAGGACAAATAAGCTGTGTATGAATATTTGCACACAGAATTTTGTAGTTTTTAAAGCCGTCCTAACACAATGGGAGTTAATAGACAAAAAGTAAAAAAGGAGAAGAGCATACCTTCTCAGTTCCGCCAGAAACAAGAAGGGTTCCACTATCATTCATTGCTAGGGCATACACCGATTCCTTATGGCCTTTGGCAGCAATTGGACTATACCCACGTGACTGACTGTTGTTTGCAGATATGTTATTATTAGTACCGCCACATCGTAAACTTGTCATAGGTTGCATAGTATTGCCATTTGAAACATCATCTTCTGTTGAATCAGCAGTCTTAGCAATTGGGAGAAGGGCTGCATCAATATCCCATATAAAGACCTCGCCACCAAGGCCCCCAGAGGCAACAATATTGCTCTATATGCATGGCACAACAAAAATATGTGATATCTTTTACATGAAAATGAACAGAAAAGAGGCATAATATTTAATCTCAGACACCTTTATACATGTGAAAAAGGTTAATGTTTGAAAATTACATTCTTTTCCGCCGCAGCAAGACATATAACATAGTCGGAATGTTGACGGAGAGTCCTGGTACACACACCATCAGACAGGCAATTCCATGTCTGAGAAAAGTAACTATATTAACAAGAGTTAATGACAAAAATGATTGATTGCAAAGCTTCTACAGATTCAGTTGAAGTAAAAACCTTAAGAGTGGTGTCTGAAGAACAAGAAACGAGAGTGTTACCAGCAAGAATAGCATCATTAACCTGCGTAACAACCTCTCAAGTTCAATAACCAAATTGTGCATCACAAGTAATGCAAAAAGAAAAATACACATGGAGATGGATGATAACTAGTATTAAAACAGGGAAGGGCAACTAAATAAATTAGACAAATTGAACCATCTATACACATGAGCAGAATACACACACACACAAAGGAACATGACTACACACACACACACACACACACACACACACACACACACAAAGGAACAAGACTACACTACCATCATTGACTGACTAAAAGCTTTTAGGATTGGTGACTATATTGTACAAGGAGAAATTTATAAACACCTAGTGCATAGCATTTCATTGGACAATCTCAACGTGACTACATGATAGGATGAATAATCTATAGATGTTAATTCGTTGCATTTGGCGGGAAAAAAATTAAGAAAAAATAAGAAGAATATAGAGCTTTTATTGAATTACTAAGCTTATGGCAGGACACAAGATAATCTATGTGATTCATCGTAGAGAAAAAAAGGGTGCTAACTACATATTAAACAACACATCATTTTATTTTGATAGCAAGTCTTATTAAATGATTCAAGATAAAAATTGGGAAAAGAAAAAGGAGTCAAGAGAAAATAATAACACTTCAAAAGATATTATAATAAAAGAGAGAAACACTGCAAAATAAAAAAAGATAAATTGGTACAAATGCAACACTGTAACATAGGATCATACCCAATCAACATGTGATTCAAATGTTGCTGAGAAACTTGCTTCACCATCTCTCAGAGCCCATCTTTTCAAAGTCCCATCTCGACTTCCAGTAAAAAGATAATCATAGTTATCAGGAGCAGAATTCTTTAAATATGCTAGGCAGTTAATTCCTGCACGATGCTGCAGACATAGAAATAGTTTGAAACATATCAAAATAAGAGACTTGCATTGCACGAAGCCTCCCACGATATGTGGTCATAACCACATATGTGCAGCCATATCCCCAGCCTATGGATGCAGTTCTACAGACTAGAAACTATGCTAGCAGAAAACATGGAATAAACTTTAACATCAAGAGGTCTTACTTCTAAAATAAATCATCTCTAATGCCCCTACGTCAACAGTTTAAAACCCATGATAGAGATGCTCTTAGAAGCACTAACAACTTTTCCATTAAAAATCTACACTAATTTCCAATTAGAGTAGAAGCAGAAGCTCTAAAGTGTGAGTCTGCTTTCGAAGCTTAGAAACTCATTTCAGCTTCCTACCATAGCAAAACCTTCAGAACGTTTATATGCCAAATGCCAAATAATAGGCCATTGCTTCCTTGCTAAAGAAGTTGTTTCAAAAGCTAGACCAAAGAGGCTCAAGGTGACAAAATAAAAATAATAGTTCACGGAAAAGAGGGGTAAGTAAGAAAAACACCTTTGTGTCATCTGCATCATTCAGCACATACGTTAGACGCTTCTCCTTCCGAGCACGCGTAGAGCCGGATGTATTACCAGCACTGCCAACACGATGCATTTCAAGGTGCCTATAGCAAACTACAGTGGTTCAACCAGTAAATAAAACAGTTCCATTTTACGATTAGAGTATCATTAGGGCAAAGACACAAAATTCAAACCATAACAGATATCAACATTTAACAGACAAGAACCAGAAACTCATATGCCAGTAACGCAAACTGAAGCTTTGAAAATTTACTTAGAAGTTGCTATCACTCTCTAATAGATTTTTTTTTTTTCATGTAAATGTCTTGTCGAGAAAAATCATATATGGAAATGCAACCAGCCTTTCTGCAGGAAATGGCATAAATCATGAAAGTATCATAACTATAGGTGTCATAATATACCAGGACGCTCTAATGTCATCTCTAGACTACATTAACTCGATGGCTGTGAATCATTCAATTAAATACCTACTTAGGAACACTAGTTAAAAAAAAAAAAAGCCTAACTAGGGCTACCCTTTGGAACCGCGCTGATGTAGCAAATTTCTAACTTTGGTCATCCCCTTCACACATAATGCATGACATAGGAGCAAGTATATGTCATGGTCAAATAACACAATGGGTTGGCATTACCATGCTGACATTTACTCCTTCCATTCCCACGATGAGCTAAAAAAGAGAGATAGAACTAAATAATACTGAGAGACTTATAAAATAAAGGATTATTCCAATGGAATTTACGGGTTACGAAACAATATCCCAAAGTCTCCAGGTCACTGTTTCATTCTAATCTCACTTCTAATTCATAGGTACCAGTTTAGAAGAAAAAAAAAGTATAATCCAAAGTTTTAGAGATTATGTAACACAAACACAAACCACCGCTATTAGCAAAAATAGCACCTGTGTTCACCTGAAAACTCATAATTAACATTGAAAAGGAGAGTTTTTTCGGATCGAATTGCAATAATCAAGAGAATCTCCCGAGCAAAAACAATCATACCCACGCAATAAAGTAAGTAATATTAAATTACTACACAGGAAACAATACTCTAGGATTCTTTCTGGGTCGTATAGCGTAATAGAAAATGGATTAAATGGAACAACATTACATCAAAGGGGGGCAATTTTAGAAGAAAGGGCCAAGCAAAACAACCTTACTGTTCACAGGGTTCTCGATCCCGACCTCGCCGGATTGCGGCGGCGAAACCCGAAAATCCTCGATCACCAGCGTCTTCTTCGCCTCGCAAAGCTAATTCAAATCGGGCTTTTCCCCAACACCACAAACAAGCACTAGCACATCAGAGATCAATAGAAGAGAACAGCCCGACGAAGCAAAGGAGTGGTCTTTGCACTCAAAAATCTCCTCCTCCTCGCGTTACCTGATCAATCGATGCCCCGATTGGAGGCGATATTTCAGAGGAGAGGGAGGCGATGGCGATATGCGAGGGGGGAGAGGAGGAGAAGAGATTCAATGGGGAGGGATAGGGTTTGGGGACGATGAGATTGGAGAGGGGGAGAGACGGGTTTGGGGTGGAGAGGGTCGAGAGTGGGTAAAAGGAGGAGGCGCGATCGGGAGCCGGGGAGAGAGAGAGAGAGAGAGAGAGAGAGAGAGGAGAGAAAAAGGAAGAGAAAATTAAAGGAGTCGACTAAAAAAAACTAAAAAGAAGGTGCAAAACTTAAATAAATAAAATAAGAATATGCAGGGTTTATCTGAACGATAGATTATTTAGGATTAGTTGTTGAATCTGTTGAAATATTAAATTTATAGTTTATTTTTTAAATTTATTTAATTTCAGTCCGTTAGTAATATTATATTTTTAAAATTTAAATTATTTATTTATTTTAATAAGTTTATAATTATAAGAATTGTATACATTATATTGACTTAACTTGCAAAGATAAACATCGTATTTAAATTTCGATTCAATGTGTGATTGACTATTTTAAGTTAAATAAATTAAAAGATTAGATAACAAAATCAAAATTTTGAATGATTAGATAACCAACTCAAAATAAGGTATAATTCAAAGAAAGTCGTTTGTATTGTGTAGTAGACATACCATGCAAAAAAAAATATTTTTATTTTATAAATTATGATGGAATGGCTGAATTAAAAGAATTTAATTGTGATTGATATGGCTACATCTCGTAGGATATGAGACCGATATATTTTAGATTTTTTTTTATAGTTTATAAATATAATGATTAAAATTTAAATATAAATAAGATAAGTAAGACTGGAATTGAAATTAATGATATGATGGGATTTTGTTTAAAAAAAGAAAATGGTAGGATAGGAATTTTGGGAGAGAAAGAGGAGAAAGAGAAAATAGTTTTTTTTTTTTTTTGTGATAGAGCAAAAGAAATATTTGTTTAAATAAATGATTACTGGTTTTAGGTATTACAATTTAGGTAGTCATTGGCATGGGAAATTTATATTGAAATTAAAAGTCATACATAAATAAATTGAGTTTTTGTAATATATTTCTATTTTGATTTGCTAAGAATAATGAATATTTACAATCTAATTAATCCATGTTTGGAACACATAGTGATGATATTTGGATTTCTATCATAACTCTAATTCTATTTTATCGGCTAGGTATTTTTTGTTAGCTTTGAAACTTATAAAAGCTTTTTTTTTAAGGAAAAAAAAAATCTTCAAAATTAACCTTTCATCCTTGCTCTTTTTTTCCCACCACCCTCACCTTTGTTTTTTTTTTTAGCTTTGTCTTACGATCCCATCATTCAATAATAATACTAATTAATTTATTTTCTACTTTTAAAATTTGCTTTTTCAACAAAATAGTTGGATTGTTAGAGGGGAAAGATCTTACGCCCTTATCTGAGCTATAACATACTTCGGAGTTGATATACAATTTTTTATTTTTTTTAAAAAAAAATAGCTCGCTATCCGCTTTATTCGTTGGAATAGTGAATTAAGTTACATAGGTGAGGCAACACAGGCCTCGAAGGGGGCGGGAAAAAAAAATTGTAATCTAATGGTTATATATTGTTGCATATCTGCTAAAATCTAATAAATTTTAAATTTTTGATATACAAAATTTAAAATTTATTATATTTGGTAATACTAAGTTATTTCTGGTTTTAAAATGCTTTCTTAATTTTTGTCGAAGTTCAATGATTTGTTTCAAAGCAGTTTATAAAACACTCCATAAAGCACCTGAATGTTCTATTTTAAAAGATATAAATACTGCAAAAAATATATCAAACATATCCAAATGTGAGGTAACCACGAGGGGTAATTCCCGAATTTCAGATATTCATCTAAAAAAGATGTTAGAGATTAAGTTCTATCTGATTTTCACTTGTTATATATATATTTTTTCTCATTAAATTTTCAAGATTAGTTGAAATAAAGTTATGTAAGGTGTAACTCAACAATCTCTTACCAAATTAGATTAAACTCAAAGTTGCTCGCGTGTAATCTGCTTAAGAGTTAGAGAAAGACACCAACTACTTTAATATTCTCTGCTACATAAAAGTAACTAAACTTTAATTTATCACCAGTTGAAAATTTTTGGCCGTGTAATATTTAAAATTTAGAATAATTATTTTCTCCACAATTACGATACTAAACTAATTAGAATAATAAAATTCTCTAATTATTGTAACTATTATTATTATTATTATTATATAGTTAATAATTAATTGCTAAGCTAAATTCTCAGCAGTTGAATAGTATACTTCATTTTGATCTGCGAGTATTTTATTTTATTTTTTTTAACGGACTATTCGGATCCCGTGAGTCACACCGTTCTACCGCTTTTACTCGCCCGATATCTCTGGCTCGCGTCGGATTCGGATCACAGATTTATCGGGTCCGAATCAATACTCTATAGACCCGACCCGAATCCGAACTGTTAACACGGTTCTTCGCTCCCCCTCTCCTAAAAGCGTAAAAAAAAAAAAACCAAAAAAAGAGCCTCTCCATTCCCGATCTTCGGCGGCTCCTCTCCCTCGTCTCACCCGACCCCTCTCTCCTCATTCGTTCTCGTCCCTCTCCATCTTAGGGTTTGCTCCCTCCCCAATCATGTATAGAGCCGCCGCAACGCCCCTCAGGGCTCTCAAGGTTCGTTTTCGCGAGATCCTAACCCTAGTGTGAGTGATTTGATGTGTGGATCGCCTTCTTTTTGCGCGCTCGGATTTGGGAATATTTGGTTTGTTTTTGGTTTCATAGATTAAGAAATGTCATTTGATTCGTGCAACCATGGTTTTTCGTGGTGATTTTGTATGTACTATTACATAGCAGGCAGATTTACTTAGAAAGTTATAATTTTTATAGTGATTCATGCGGGAGAATCTGTTTAAGTTGAGATTACAACTTCTTATTAATTTCATTTAATGTGATTGTACTTGAACTTTGTTGCAATTAGTTTAGGACTGTGAATAAGGGGACAAAATGGAGAAAAATGATTACATATGGTAAAAAAACATTGTTGTTAGCTTGGAATGGACGAGTAAAATAGCACATTTTATTGATAGATTTGGAATCTCTTCAATTCATTGAGCTTTATTTTCTTAAAGTTTCTGGATATTAACTGTTATATACATCTTGTAAAATTTTGGACTGGTGGAGCTGGCCTTAGTGTCTCAGGATGTGTTACCAAGTTTGCTGGTGATAGTGTAGTTTACTCTGATGCTGAATTAATCAGTTATGAACTCCTGATGACTAAAATATGTCTTATATGATTTTCAAATCAAGATTTTTGTGCTAGTCAAAGCTGAACTGATTAGAGATGTCACTATTGGGGCATTCTTTAAAATTCAAAAGAAAATTAGGTTTATGTGATAAATCTGGGATAAACAATTTTATATTGCTTATCCTGCCAGATGGGCCTTTTTTGCCGAAGAGCACTCACTAGAGATCTTGAACAAGTAAAAAAGGTGTTTAGGGTCGGTATGCAGTTTTCTGTAGCAGCAAGATAAATAGATAATATTTCAGCATGTCAATTTATATATATATATATATATATATATATATATATTCCCTCTCTGCAGTTCAGATAATTACTCTATATATTACAAACTTAATTTTACCTATTGCATATCTCGGAAATCATGTTAAGCTTCTACGTACGCAGTTTTACATATTACATAACTGCCTCAATCATGAATTTGCTGTACATATTGTATGATTTATACATTCTATTATTGTTGTTTACTTGATTCTCAGCGCCATGCTGCTACTAGATCTGCGAGTACAAGCGTTGCAAGAAGCTCTTCTGGTGGCTTCTTTAGTTGGCTTACAGGGGAAAAGTCCAGCCAACTTACTCCTCTTGATTTCCCACTGCCAGGTGTCACAGTTCCTCCACCATTGCCTGATTATGTAGAGCCAGGGAAGACCAAAATCACAACTCTTCCAAATGGTGTCAAAATTGCATCTGAAACATCACCAGTATGCTTTCATTTTTTTTGTTTAATGCTACTCTAGTCCAACATTTGTTTTACTTCTATCAAAAATAATATTTTCTGGACTAAATTATCAGAGCCCAGCTGCTTCAATCGGACTTTATGTTGACTGCGGTTCTGTGTATGAAACACCTTTTTCGTCTGGAGCCACACATCTCTTGGAGAGGATGGCCTTCAAAAGCACAGCAAATAGGAGTCATCTCCGCATTGTGCGTGAAGTTGAAGCAATTGGAGGCAATGTAACTGCTTCAGCTTCTCGCGAGCAAATGGGGTATACGTATGATGCTTTGAAGACGTACATGCCTCAAATGGTTGAAGTTCTTGTTGATTGTGTCAGGAACCCTGCGTTCCTTGATTGGGAGGTTAAGGAGCAGGTAGTCTATCTACAGTGATATCATATTTGTAGTGTTGTGGGTGTTTGTTTTACCTGGCTTGGAACAGCTTCTTTGCTTTGAGAAGCAATAGCCAGGCATTTGGGAAACAAAGTCTCTGGAGCCTTTGCTTTCGGGGGGTAGTTGAAATGAGCTACACGACCCAAAAGTAGAGGCTCCATGTTGGAGCTATTGTTTCTGTAGCAGCAGAAGCTGTCGAAGTCTCTAATGGAAAAGCTACTGATGCTCCGTTGAAATATATATACTCAAACAACACTTCCGTCGAAACTCTAATAAGGCAAAGAAAATATTTTTGTTACTCGCGTTTGTTAACTTACTTTTTATCTTGCTTATTACAGCTGCAGAAGATAAAAGCAGAGATAGCAGAAATCTCTAATAATCCTCAGGGTTTACTCTTGGAAGCTATTCATTCTGCTGGTTACTCTGGTGCATTGGCTAATCCTCTAATGGCTCCTGAATCTGCAATTAACAGATTGAATAGCGATATTTTGGAGGATTTTATTAACGTAAGATCAAATTTCTTGTTTTTATACCACTACCTCTGCTGGAAGTCTCTGTTTTGATTTACTTTTTGGTTTGGATAATATAGGAGAATTACACAGCACCTAGAATGGTACTTGCAGCATCGGGTGTAGACCACGATGAGTTGGTCTCAATTGCTGAACCTCTCTTATCTGATCTCCCAAAAGTTGCTCGGCCAGAAGAGCCTAAATCTGTTTATGTTGGAGGGGATTATCGTTGTCAAGCAGATTCAGCGGTGGGTATAGACGATTTGCAAATAGAATTGTGAGACTTAAGTCATTAGGTTGCTTGTCTTTCTTTGTAAATCTTTTTTATTTTCTTTTATTAAACAAATTTCTTGCTGAAAACAGAAGACACATGTAGCCCTTGCTTTTGAGGTTCCTGGCGGTTGGTACCAGGAGAAGGAAGCGATGACATTGACAGTGCTTCAGGTAGTCTTACACACTTTCCCGAATTCTTTACTAAATTTTTTTGCCAGATTTTGTCTGTTTCTTCAAATTTGTCCAGCTGTTGTGCGTTCTTCTCCTTTCATGTTGTCCATATGTTTGTGTCAACTGGTAAAGCGAATCAATTCTATGTTGTTGCAGATGCTTATGGGAGGAGGTGGTTCTTTCTCTGCTGGAGGTCCTGGGAAAGGAATGTATTCTCGGTTATGTATGTTACAATCTCTATTTTCCTTCATATCAATCTGTACCTGTTTCTTTTTCTTCTGTAGTGTGTTAAGGTGCTCCTATAAAATTCTAGCATGAAACCTTAACATCAAATATGATTTATTGTTTGCAGATCTCCGTATCTTGAATGAGTTCCAACAAATCGAGTCATTCTCTGCTTTTAACAGTATCTATAATCATACTGGCATCTTTGGAATCCACGCTACTACTGTAAGCTATCCTTTAAATAAAACTTGGTAGTAGTTGATATGTTGTTCTTGATTCTTACTTGTTCATATACAATCGTTGCCTATGCTTGATTTTCTATCTTAAATTTTTGCTTGCCTATGCTTGATTTGGCTTAAATTATTCTTCTACCAATACCATGTCAAATGTGTTGCTTGAGTCGTAATACTCGCTATCTTGGTGCCACTATTCTGATCTAGCTATATTGATGGTAAAGCCAAAAGTCATCCTAATTTCAAGCCTCTGTAATTGGGTCTGTAATGGTTATTGGTTTTCCTCCTTTTGGATGTCGTTGAAGCTTGGTCGGCTGAAAATAGTTAAATAAGTGCATGATCTATCTTTTTTTTAATGCTGTTTAACCCTTGAGCTCAAATGTGGTACTAATTTTACTGATATTATATTGTCTATCAGGGTTCAGATTTCCTTTCAAAGGCAGTTGATTTGGCAGTCAGAGAGCTTATTGCAGTTGCAACTCCTGGACAAGGTTTAAATAGCTCCTCGTAATTCTTGCAGCTTACAGCCTCTTATATTAGTTTGCCTTAATTGTTTACTCTTTTTTTTTTTTAAATTTCTCGTTACTTCCGTAGTTGATCAGGCACAGCTCGATCGGGCTAAAGAGTCGACTAAATCTGCAGTTCTGATGAATCTTGAATCAAGAGTACGGCTTTTTTTATCGCTTTTGAAACCATCACTGTTGGACGTTATCTTTTAACATATCTATGTTTCTTTTTTTTTAATATATATTTATATACTGCAGATGGTAGCATCAGAAGATATTGGACGACAAATTTTGACATATGGAGAAAGGTCTTTCCTATGATCATTGTATTTTCATTTACAGAAGTCTTTGGTTTGCTTAAGTATCTTTTACCTTATTCACTCTATAATTCACTTTTTTGCACTCCAATCTTAACATACCTAAATCGAGAAGGTGGCAAAAATTGTACGGAAAATGGTAGTACTTTCCATGACACTTTGAAATATCATGGTGATTGTTTCTTTTTTTTTTTTCTTGTTTATTTTGTTTTGTGGATGTTGCAGGAAACCCATCGAGCATTTCCTGAAAGCTGTTGATGACGTCACGCTGAAAGACATTTCATCAATTTCTGAGAAGATCATTTCTTCTCCACTCACAATGGCATCTTGGGGAGATGGTATGTTTAAAGCAAACTTTTAGAGTGTCAGTTCACAAGAAAACTTTTTCTTCTTGTTCTTCTGGTTCTCATAATTTCCTGAAATGCCTTTCTTGCAGTTATCAACGTTCCTAGCTATGAATCCGTGAGCCGGAAGTTCCACCCCAAGTGAATAGTTTCCATCGCGTGAAGCGCACGAGACATTTACAAAATTTTGAAGGTGCAGATCCGGAGCTCACTGCGATTGCGCCCCAAACGGCTGGAATAAGCGGTTACAACTTATTTGCTTTGATACTGCCATAGAGATCAATAATTGTCTGGAACCTTGCGGTCGAAACACTTGTTCTTCCCCCTCAACTGCTGCCCATTCTGATGTTTCTATTTTTGCCATTGTTCTGCTCTTATTTATTCACGCGTCCAAAGTTGAGAACTTAGATCTGATTTGCCGCCACTCGAGCATAAGTAGTCGAAATTTCGTTTTAGTTGATGGCTCCTTTAATCTGTGTTTCACTTCGCGAGAAAAATTCTAGAAACTTATATGACTCTTGTGTTGCTCGAAACTGTTGCGGCGGAGTTGGCAGTGTAAAGTAGGTGTGGATTGTGTTGTGATCTCATTTGACAATGCGCCTGTTTTCGCGGTGGATGGTTTTGTATTAATTTTGAACGATAATCTGAGGATGTCTGTGATGCAGAATTTGGATTTAAACTGTTTGATCGAATCAGGTGTTGTTATCTTGGTAAGAGTCAGATGTTGGGGGACACACAAACCCACTTGGCACTTCTAAATCTTCTAGATTTTCCATAAAAATACATGGACCGAAACAGGGAACCAGCGAACTCGCAACTGTGGGCGATGCAGCTGGGTTGAGAGAAATTATTATTATTACTAGTGAACGTCAAATTTATTCTAGAATCGAAAGCGGATGTTCCCCGTTGAAACCCGAGTTCGCTCCCCGTTGAAACCCGAGTTCGCTTCTGCTTACGCCAAACGCTATGTTAATTCTGTAAAGTGCCTACGCCAGGTCTACCACATCACCTGAAGTCCAATGCTCATCAAAAGAGGAGACAGCAAAGTGATTTTCTACCGTAATAGATATTTATTTTTCTTATTTAATTTGCTATAAATTAAGTTCTATCACAAACTCAACTTTCTCATAGTGCCGTAATTGAGTTCATTTTGACTAACAAACAAGTCAGTTAGAAAAGTAACAGAAATATAAAATAATAAAAAAATAATCTTTTACCCTCTTGTGTGTTGGTGTTGGAATTTTAAATGAAATTATAGTGGGGGAATTTTAATTTCCAAAACCATAGTTCAACTGGAAGTTTGTTCTCAATCTGAAAATTAATTACAAGAGCAAACAAAATTACCCTGGGCTAGAGGTGAGGTGTATGGACCGTGTCTATGCAAAAAGCTTCCTGTGAATGACCAATGGTATGGACCGAGTCTAGGCTTCGTTTGGTTGGGAAATTAGTAGAAATTAGTTATTCCATAAATAGATACAAATATAGATTTTTGTAAGAATAAGATATTTTTTTGTTTGGATGAAAATGTGAGTATAAATTGGAACTAGAAAAATTATGTTTGGATGATTATTAGGAATAAGAGAAATAGTTAATGGTTATAAATAGAAAATAATGATATTACCCTTATAATTGAATTTAAATTTTTAAATTTTAAACTTATAACCTTAAGTTGAAAATTCGAACTTTTAATTTTAAAATTTGAAATTAAAATTTAAAACTTTAATTTTAAATATCAAATTGTAAATTTAAGACCAAATTTAAATTTCAAAGATATAAAATAAAAATCTCAATATCTCTCTCGCTCTCTCTGGGGTGGGAACAATTTGTTCTCACCCACCCATTTTTTGTTTGGGTAAGAGAGAGGGGATAAGGTCCTTAGCCCCTCTTATACCCAATCCAAACAGCACCAGAGAGAACAGCGATATCTTATCCGATCTTGCGAAGATAGCGAAATTGGCCGCAACACCTGACCAATAACCCAAGGAGAAAACACAACGGGCCCCGCTTTAGGGGTCCATTGGGGCCCACTTCGGGGCCTAATGAATCAAGTCGTCCACTGTGCTCCACGTGGCGACATCATAGAGCTCCATCCCATGATCCCCTTCTCTCCTTATTAGTTTACAAACTGCACCGTTTTTCCGCTTATACATATATAACACACACATACACGCGCGATTACCAGTACTATAACCATCTATTTTTAAGATCGAATTATTCAATTTGGTTACTGCTTGCTGATTAATTTATTGAATTTAAAACATTTAATCTATTCGAATTATTATGTTAATCATATATTTATTTTTATTATAATATTGGATGAGATAAAATTAATATCAGAGCACGCTTTTGTGGATCAACATGTTTCGCACTAATCATCATCAACGGTCAAGGACATGGTATTATCTCGCATAGATTAACTATATAGTACCGTATTTTAAAGCTAAAAATTAAAAGATCTTTCTTTTTTTATATATAGAAAATTCTCAGACATAACGCGCCAGGGCTCTAGAAAATACAATACAATATTATTCTAACACCGGGTTCAGGGATGAGGTGGTAGACCTGGTCCAAGCACTCTAAAATCAAGTACGTCTCCTCCCTCCGCGTAATCCTTCGAATCCCCGCTTCATAATTCACACACATTCTCTCTCTCTCTCTCTCTCTCTCTCTCTCTCTCTTCCCTTCACGAACGAAAACCAGCGTCTGAAGCTTTTCAAAGTCGCCGCCGGTTTCATATTTACATTTCTACCCTTTTCCCCCTCCTGTATAATCGTACTCCTCTCCTCCGTACCTAAAACCCTAATCCCTCTTCTTCTTCTTCTTCTTCTTATTCCGCTTTCTCTAATGGCGTTTGTTCCTAAATCGCGTTCTCCGCATGAGGAGGAGGCGGTGGAGACCGACCACGACGCCCCCAACCCGCGCCAGCTCTACGGCTTCCCAGCCGCCGCCGCTGCCCCGATCGCGTTCCGGACGCGGGGCTCTGAGCTCAGGCTCCGATCGTCCAGCGACAACATGGTCGAGGAGGAGGCCAACGCGAAGATCGTCGAGGGCGACTTCGGGTACGTCCTCGAGGACGTACCCCATCTCGTCGATTACCTCCCCGATGTCCCCGTAAGCTCCCCCCTTCTTTCGGTTTTTTTTTTTGGGGGGGGTCTTTTTCATATGTAGGAAATTAATCGAGTTAGTAGATTTTAGATCGAAGGTGATGGGGTGATATAGTGCATTGTGAAATTGATGCCCAAAACTTTAAAAAAGTTTTGATTTTTAGTGCCGGATCTTTCGTTTCTTTTGATTTTGCTTGATTTACTCGGAAAATTTCATCCAATTTTATTGAAATTTGATGGTTTTGGTTGAATTAGCTGTGGAATATTTCATCAAGTACTGCCAATTTTCTGTTTGGTTACAATGCATTTCATCAGAAAAGCTGACAATACTGTTGATTTCTGATAGGGACACTCGTAGATGAAACATGGTATATGGTTTGGCAGTAAGGGTGTGTTTGGATCCCTGTAAAACTCCTCCGAAAAAAAATTTTCGGTTGAAAATTTTTTTCCTATGTTTGGTTGTCCGTAAAATTCTTTTTGGAAAAGTTATTTTACAGATTTTTTTGGAAAAATTCGGGTTTTCGTTTTTCGTGTTCCGTCCGCGTAAAACGAAAACTAAGAAGGAAAGGGCGCGGCGTTGGGCGCAGAGGGGAAGAGCAGGCGCGCGCGGTCCACGAGGCTGAAGGGGCCTTGTGGACCGCATGAGAGGGAGGTCCACCGTGGACCTCCCTCTCATTATATATATATAGATATTTTTATATATATATATATATATAGCAGGACTGATGTGCTCTCAGGAGCACGGAGGCCTCCGTGCTCCTGAGCTGTTTTAGATAATAAAATTTTCAAATCGACGATCGGCTCCGTTAGACTTGATCTAGGATATTTGAAGTTTCTAGAAAATAATTTTTGCGATTTTTTGATATTATTTACCTAGTGATCAAAAGGATTCAAAATCAATAATTTTTAATGGTTGATATCTGCCGTTTCAAGTTTAATGGTGTAGAAATATTCAAATCAGATGAAATTTTGATACAAAATTCTTTATACTATCTACAACAAGATTAATATTTCTGATCGAAAATTTTAGTGCTATATCACCACTTTTTATAGAATTTTTATTTTCAGCCGTTAAAAATTATTGATTTTGAATCCTTTTGATTGCTAGATAAATGATATCGAAAAATCGCAAAAATTATTTTCTAGAAACTTCAAATACGCTAGATCAAGTCTAACGAAACCGATCGTTGATTCGGAAATTCCATCATCGAAAATGGCTTAGGAGCACGGAGGCCTCCGTGCTCCTAAGAGCACAGCAGTTCCGCTCCATTGCTTAGTATTTAATCACATGGCAATTGACTTTTCCAGCCTATAATAAAAAATTATAAAGAGAGGGCCAGCAAGTTGGAGAACTTGAAAGTAGTGTCGGTCTGTGGGAATCGTTTCACAAAACCGAATTGGTGGTTTGACATAGAACAGAGAAACAAGTAGTATAAGTAATCAAAACTTTCCACAACCTATGTAGCCTATATAATTAAAAAGGGACAGTTATATATATACCTCTTAAAATCTTTAAAATATTTTATATATTTTTATATTTTTTATTCTAAATATATCCCTTATATATTTTTTTCTGTTACTAAAAAATATTTCTGCTANGCACCATGAAGGTGGTGCTTTTGAGTTTTTAGCCATTGGATGGAGAGATGTGAGGTTGAGATGATGGTGGTAGGTGGTGGTAGGTGAAATAGTGTTTGATCCAAAGGCTATTAGTAATCAAGGAGTAGATCCAAGGGTTAGAAACTTAGAAGCACCAAGGGGTTGGTGTTTCTAAAAGTATTCTAGCTCAATTCTATATATATATATATTAGTTATAAATATATATTTATTCATTATATATTCATTTATTTTTTTATAGAAATATTATTATATAATATTATAAATTTGTACTTATTTATTAATATTTTTAAATATATAACTCTTATATATTATATAATATATTTATTATAATTTTAAATATATTTAATCTATATATAAAAATTATAATAATAATATATATAGTATATTAATTATTATATAATAAAAAATATACTAAATAGGCTTTTCTTCTCCTTTCAACCAAACAACCATCATCGAAAACTATTTTTCTTTTCCTACAAACCAAACACTAAACTACGTAAAAAAAATTTTCCACCGAAAATTTTTTTTCACAGTTTTACGTCAAACCAAACAACCCCTAAAGTTAAAAGTTTTGAAGTTCAGATGTGCATTTTGAAATGAAATATAGTTCATGAGCTTCATATTATTTAACGTATTTTTTACTGGTGTTAGTTCCGTTGATATTATATCAGTAATTAATTTGGTAATCAGCGATTGGAAATATTAAGAAGAAGATGGATGGCTCACCTGGGAACCTCTGCTTCAATTTGTATGAAAAGTTACTAGATTTCACTAGATAGAGTTTCTGGATCTACATAGTGATAGGTCATGCTGATAAGATCAGATGCTTGACCCTTCCTCATTAACAGAGACAATGTCAACTTCATGGATCTGTTTGGCCTCTTTCGTTGTTTGAGATTGGAATTTGATGTCAATGCTTCGTGGATCTGGGTTTATTTCCCCCTGTTTTATACTGATGAATTAGTTGTTTCTTTTGATGTTGAATTTGGGTAATCAGTGTTAAGCTGGAACTCTTTTACTTCTGTTCTGTTAGTTTTATCACACTTGCTTTGTACTCTCTTGCTTGACTGTTGTAGTGAGCAATTCGTTTAGCAGTTTCTTTCAAATTGTTATGCCAATTGAATTACTTAGTGCTAGTCAATCACATTAATTTGATGGAATTGAATGAAACTGAACTTGCAAATTTCTCCTTGCGTGATCTTCACATGAATTCTTTGTTTTCTGCTACTTGTTTGTAAAGTTGATTAACTATCTGGGAAAAGGGAATGTATGTTCAGTTTCTATTAAAACCTATCAAGCAAGACTTTAACTTGAATGCTTTGATAATTTATTTTGGCAGACATATCCGAACCCACTCCAAGATAATGCCGCCTATTCAGTTGTCAAGTAAGTTTCTTTATCCTATCCTCTATTGTCAATATCTAGCAGTTACCTCATAGAAGACTAAATCTAAATTACCTTCCTTTAAATGCTTACCAGGCAGTATTTTGTCAACGTGGATGATACTGTGCCCTATAAGGTAAATTATCTTTTATATAAGCTTGGTAATAATGTATATTTCTAGTCATGCTTTTCTCTTTGACTAGTGATGATGCAGTGCCATCAAAGACTTGATCACATGATTTGTGGCCAAACTTGGCTTCCGTTAAATATCTTTGACAATTATAAGTTTGTGATACCATTTGTTCTTTTAACAGATTGTTGTTCAAAAGAATAGCCCACGAGGAGTACACTTCCGGCGTGCTGGGCCCCGTCAGAGGGTAAATTGTGCTGCAGCTTTTCAATTATTTAAAGACCATGCATGCCCTTGGTCTGACATGAAACTATGTATCTATTCTCAGGTATATTTTAAATCAGATGATGTGCTTGCATGTATTGTAACCTGTGGTGGCCTTTGCCCTGGGCTCAACACAGTAATCAGGGAGCTAGTATGTGGTTTGTCCCATATGTATAATGTCAAACAAATCCTCGGCATAGAGGTGAGAATCTAAGTGGTAAATGGATTAGTTTTTCTTTATCTTGTTTGGACCTTTTCCTATTGAATTGCAAGAATTCTTTCCTCTAGTTGTTCATATTGTTTGTTCTTATTCTAGTTACTTGTACTTCCTACCTGTATTGCTTGCTAAACTTATTGATATAGGTGCAATGGTAGTTCTAGGTGCTTCTTGTTATTTTGCTCTGTAGCCTAATTTAATCATATCATATGTATAGTTAAATTTTAATATTGGAGCATCTATAGGGTGGATACAGGGGATTCTATGCTCGCAACACTATACCCTTGACACCAAAGACTGTCAATGACATTCACAAAAGGGGCGGTACCATCCTTGGAACATCCCGGGGAGGTCATGATACTATAAAGATAGTTGACAACATTGAGGACCGCGGAATTAATCAGGTATACAGGAAATGTATGCTGTAGTTTTAACTACCTGTAAGATTTATAATTCTTGAATTCAGGAAGATGATTTATTGGGTACTTCTCCAGGTCTACATCATTGGTGGAGATGGAACTCAAAAAGGAGCATTGGAGATTTTTAAGGTAATTTTGATTTAGAAAGTGAGATATCACAATATATTATATATATTGATCAAGAGCATGTAGACTTTACCATGTAGGCTAGAGAAGTATGTTTTAATTGTTAAATTTTGAGGGAGTAACTGATAGCAAACTATTTTGCTATTCCTACTGAAATTTTTACAGGAAATTCGGAGACGCCGTCTCAAAGTTGCTGTTGCCGGAATTCCAAAAACAATAGATAATGACATTGCGGTTGGTCATAATCTCTATATATGACTTTCCTACCAAAAAGCTGCATTTTCTATTTTCTTTTTCCTGTTTAGTCATGAATCTCTTAATTGAAACCAATTTAAGCTTTTTGTCATCTCTTGTTGGCTCAGGTTATTGACAAGTCATTTGGTTTTGATACTGCTGTGGAGGAGGCCCAACGTGCCATTAATGCAGCACACGTAGAATCTGAAAGTGTTGAGAATGGCATAGGCCTAGTAAAGCTGATGGGTCGCTATAGTGGTTAGTTTTTTGATTGATTGATTGAATACATGATAATTCGTTCTTCAGCAATTAACTTGTACAAATTTACATGTTTTTTATCTTTTTGTTTTTTGTCTTTTTTTTTTTTTTTGGACCAAAGTAATAATGTAAAACTTTATAACTTTAAGCCCTACCTACAATCTGATAAATTTTCTAATGTTTGTCAAAATGGTAATTCCAATATGTGCTTATTAACGTCATTTTTCTTGAATTATTTCTAATTCTCGTGCCATGTTTTACTTCTCATATCTAATGAACTCTATTATTACAGGTTTCATTGCGATGTATGCTACTCTTGCCAGCCGAGATGTGGTAAGTGTGATACCTTCTTTATTTGCGTCGGTTAAATTTTCCTTTTCTTTGAAGTTCTGCCACAGCTTGTGTTAGTATATTGATTCTGAGATTCAACACAAAATATTGTTTTCTCCTTCCAGAGAAGATAATACTTTTTTGTATATTTTTCTTTCTTTTTTTTTAGGACTGTTGCTTAATTCCAGAATCACCATTTTATCTGGAAGGACCAGGTGGACTTTTTGAATACATTGAAAAGAGGCTTAAAGAGAATGGACACATGGTTATTGTCGTTGCTGAGGGGGCTGGTCAAAAACTTATTGCTGAAAGTATGCAGTCCATGGACCACAAAGATGCCTCTGGAAACAAGCTGCTTCTTGATGTTGGTCTCTGGTTATCTCACAAGATTAAGGTATATAATCACTATGTACATATAGGATGGTATATAATCACTATGTACATATAGGAATTTCTACTTCTCATTTTTTATCTGTCTAGCTTGTAGTTTGTTCTTGCACCCTTGTTTTCTCTTTTGATGCCAATAAGGCTATATTCTATGAACTGAGAAGCATATAATCATGCCTGAAGCATGTGAATTGTTGATGTCTAAGCTCTTCATCCTTCTTTTGTCAGTGAGTACAACCATAAACCTTATTATTCGTTATCCATATTTCGAAAATGCTGTCAATATCAGCTTATCGTGGTATATTGATAGTTGTTTCTCTTTCCATGCTTTATAGGCCATTCCTAGTGCTAGTAATTGGCCCTAAGATGTCTTGCTTCAACATTTTGATGTATACTTCTTTAATATATTAATCTTGTTCCGTTTCTTAACATAGGCTTACTTCTCCAGAAAACAGAAAATGGTGATAAATCTTAAATATATAGGTATGTTATCTTTGGCTTCTTCCACGTCTTCAATTCCTTTTAAATGATTGAACATAACTCATCATTCTCCAATTACTTTCTGGGAATAATATATTCTGCTATTCATTTCCAGATCCAACATATATGATTCGTGCAATTCCAAGCATTGCATCTGACAATGTCTACTGCACCCTTCTAGCTCATAGTGCCATCCATGGTGCAATGGCAGGATATACTGGCTTCACTGTTGGACTAGTTAATGGCAGGCATACTTATATACCATTTCATGTAAGTATTGCTAACACTTAGCGCCTTTAACATGCATGTGTTGCATATGTAGCTTTGGTATTTTAATTATTTGGAATATTCATGCTGAAAGATGAACCACAACTCTATCATCGTGACTGGCCCCTCTTTCACTTTTGCTTACTTTGATTTGAGTTATTTTCATCATTTGAATTGGAGATTGCATTAAAATCAGCAATTACAGGAATGATTCAAATCAAAGTGAGCAAAATTTATTTAAAAAAGAAAAAAATCAAAGTTGGGGTGTTCTATTTCACTATGGTCGTTATTAGAGGTGGTCTCCACACATCATCACCTAATTTTTCTTTTGATATCTAATACTAAACTGAGGAGCAAAATTAGCTTTTATCTTTTTATTTCAGTTTGGCATGATTCTTTGAGCTAGTAACTGATACTGACCTCCTTCAATTTCTCCGTCCTATTTTTCTACCATTTTCTATCCTAAGTCCCTGTATATGTGATGCAAAATTTTCTCATCACTGCAGAGGGTGACACAGACACGAAACAAGGTCGTGATAACCGACCGTATGTGGGCAAGGCTACTGTCATCAACCAACCAGCCAAGCTTTTTGAGTGCCAAAGACATTGAGCCAAAAGAGCCCGAGAAGCCACTGGAAGGATCGACCGCTAAAGGCAACCGAGATGGAGAAACCACTTTACCCAATGGTGAGGCCTGCTAGAGCGATGATTGCCATTTTGACTGCACTATTGGCAGATATTTTGACAGATAAATTTAAACCATGCGTGTGATTTAAATTATTTAGTGATGCTTTTAGTTCAAAGTGGCAACCCAACTATGTGACATGTATCTTGTCTTTATATTAACTTATAAAGGCCTGGTAGGAGCAGCCTAGTGTAGTTTGTATGAACTTGTTATCGGATATACAGCAAATGTTGCTCCTGAGAGAAATATACATAAATGTGCATGATGGGAGAACAAAGAGTTTTTGTTGGTGATTTATCAGATATCGGGCCTCGACTTTCCTATGTTGTTTGTTCTACTTCTAGAGATGGATGTAAATGTGGAATTCGCCATACTGAGTGTACATTAATGGGGAAAAAAAAAACTCCAATCAGTGCTTGAGTGTACTTTCATCTTCTTTTGTGCAGTTGAAAAGAGAAATTGGCATAACATTACTCTTAATAAGAGAAAAAAATCGAATTATTTTAGCCCATGTACTACATGTTATGATCTCCTTAAAATAAGCATCCCCTCTACATACCCTGTCACTGATATTTTCTTTCTATTTATTAGCAAACTGAGGCAATATATAATGTTTCATCACCTTAATGGCCCTCCAATGTTTCAACCCTTGCCCTATTATTTCTGCTGTTTATTGCCTAGTATTTGTGTGGTTATTGATCATGCATTATTCTTTTGGATTCTTACAACATATCTCCATGTAGAAAACGATCCTCTATCGTCTTCGTCGTTGGCGTCAGCAACGCCATTCAAGTCTTCCCCGGTTGTGCATGGAGACATGCTGGCGTCAGCGACGACGATCGACACTACATTCGATAGCGACCGACCGCCGCAGGATTCGGAGTCGGACAGCCAAAGCGACGGGCCGCAGAAAGATAGTCCGAAACTCTATGTAGAGGAGGAGAAATCCGATGTCGACACCGCGAGCTCATCGTCGAGGTTTCGGTCGCTTCGATCTTTCACGAAGTACGTCCGGGCCAAAGGATGGAACGCGCCTCGATCGACGGCGCCGACTCGCCGGTCACGGTCACTTCTTGGCGACGAACTTGCGCATGCCCATGGTCATGGAAGAGAAGGTGATGAGAGGAAGGATAGGGGAAAAGAAACAACGAGGCCTTATTGGAAGTGAAATTACAATTCATGCATGGGGTCTTGCTATTATTTATTTATTTATTTATTTATTTATTGACTCTTTTTTTTTTTGGAGCTCTTGTATGTCAGTATCTGTTTGACTGAATTTTTTATGGCAAATAGATCCAAATAAAGTAACCTAAATGCTTTAATTATGAACTAATTGCATTCATATTCAAACGTATGTACAGCATGTAGTTTGACATTGAATTTTTCTTTTCTTTTTTTTTTCTCGCTTTTTTTTTTTCCTTACATTTGATTGAAGGCTTGAATAATACCACCACCACCACATTTTTCATTATATTAAACTTGGCGAATCTCGTTAGGTAATGTTGCATGTTCTTAGTGTGAGACAATTATGCAGTTTTGCCAACCACCATAGAGAGATAATATAACACAAATTAAGTACAAAATAAGTCACTTGGCAAGCAGATGAAATTAGCTTAGAAGATCCAAATAAAAAGGGGCTGAAAAAATTGAATAAAACTTGTTTCAAAGAACTGAAAAAAATTAATTAAAAACTGATCAAAATTAGAGGAATTGACAACTGCCCGTAACCATCACTAGCCTTCCTAGTGGCTGATAGAATTAAGTTTTGTTCCTGGCGACCAAGTATGTTTACTACATAGTATATGAAATAATGAAAATCAACATCTCATCTTTTTGTCTCTTCACCAAAAGCAGGCATCTTATAGGGCTGGCAAACGAGCGAGCCGGCTCGCGTTCGACTCGTGTTCGGCTCGATATTCAGCTCGCTCGAGCTCGACTCGAAATTAAATGAGCCGAGCTTGAACAAAATAAAAGGCTTGAAATTCATTTCAAGCCGAGCTTGAGTATTACTCGGCTCGTTCGAATTAAGCTCGAAAAGCTCGAAAAGCTCGAAATATATATATATATATATATAGAGTCCGGCTACTATACTATCGATAGTACCAAGCCCTTGGTACTATTGAGTTTTCTACCGTTAGATCTACCCTTTGATCATTTCCACCCGTTAGATTATACTATTAAACCAACCACCCACTCAACCCTAGAGGACCACTATCAATTTAACCGGGGACCACTATCATCATAATCGCAAATCTATTCATCCAACGGCCAAAAACTCAATAGTACCAAAGACTTGGTACTATTGATAGTATAGTAGCATAATTCTATATATATATATATATATATATATATAATATATATATATATATAATATATATATAATGTATTTAATTATATATAGATTTTAATTTAATTTGGACCATTATTGTTGCGCCCATAAAATAAACCCAACAAGTACAACCGTGCAATTGAGTCCAATTCTAAATTTACATAACACGCTCTCTCTTTCAGACTTTCACTATTGTACATAACACTAAAATATGATAACATTCAAATTTCCAAATCTCTAATTCCCCCCTCCCCCCCTCTCTCTCTCTCTCTCTCTCTCTCTCTCTCTCAGGCCTTCATCCAGTCAGGCAGTCACCCTAGCTCACATTTCTTGCAATTATTTTATATTTTGAACTATTGGACATATTGCATCAAATTGTAGGTAATGTTCTATAAAAATTAAACCATTGATTATATAATGTCGAGAATTTCAATCGGCTCGTTTAGAGCTCGAGCTCGGCTCGACTCGAAATTAGGCTCGCTCGAGCTCGGCTCGAATTAATTTCAAGCCGAGCTTGAGCCTAGATTTAGGCTCGAAATTAATTTCAAGCCGAATTTGAGCTGACATAAGCTCGCTCGAGCTCGGCTCGTTTCCACCCCTAGCATCTTATGGAGCTAGGGTTTTATACTTTTGAAAGTACGAAGGCCTTCATATTTATAAATTATTTTTGATGATGGGACATCTGATTCGGTGATTGGTTTCATTAAATATAATCTATGTTATCGGAACTATCTGGAAACCAAATTTTATAATTTTTTGATTTTATTCGCTTAGTGAACGAGTAGTCTCAAAATAAACGGTTGAAAAAAAAAAATTCTTATAAAAAACAGTGATAGAAGACTAAAATTTCAAATCAGTAGTATTGATCTTACTATTGATGTTAAGTAGAATTTTTTATTAAAATTTTATGTAATTTGGATTGTTCGATACTGTTGAACTTAAAAACGTGCCATATCCGATCGTCAAAATAGTCATTTTTGAAACCTCTTTATCACTTGATAAATGATGTCGAAAAATTATAAAATTTGATTTCTGGAATTATTTCTAGATAATTCCAATAGTGTAGATTATATATAATGGAGCCGATCGTCTAATCGAATATTCTATATATCATCGAAAACAACTTATAAATGATCTTTGTACTTTCGAAAGTACAGAAAACATACTATATATATATATATATATATATATATATATATATATATATATGACAATATAATGTACGTACGGAAGCAAAAGGTGACTAATCTGAAACAATTATCAACGTGCTATCCTCTCTGCGACCACGACAAACGAATGACGAGCCAATTAAGTGTAAGGAAAGAGAGAGAAGTGCAAATTATTTATTTAATTTAGACGAATAATAATGTGTTATAGAAGATGCATTAGAATAAGTCGTTCTTACGTAGGGCGGTAGTTGTTATATATTCTCGACGGGGATAAGAACGGGGTGGCCGAGAGGATGAACGGACGCTTCACTGAGACGACGACAATGGGGGTGAAATGGTTCTGCTTAGTTCTTCTTCTTGGCTTATCGACGCTAACTAGCATTCGAGTCAATGGCCAAGCTGATAATCTTGGTACGTTATTGTTCTAACCAAATCCCCCCACCTTTTTTTTTTCCCGTGTTTCCTTTTTTAATTTTTAATTTTTTGTTCTTGTTATGTGGCTAAATATTGTGCTAAGAATGGGGTATTAATTACTCATTGCTACTAACAATGAATGATCACGTTGAATGCTAAGAAACTGATCTGATAACGTAATTTAGTTTCATCTTTAATTTTTTAGCTTTATTTACGACCAACAAGTTTCTTTGAGGTGATCTTTGTTTGGAGTTGTATTCTGGTTATGGCTGGGCGATCTTGGTCTCCGTACTTTCCGATTCGTCGAGTTTGGTGCTTTTATGCGACCGCTGAGTAACGTTACACGACTATAATTTAAGAGTCTATTGATTCTTCAAACAAAAGCGCAAACAATTCAACCAGTTCGAAAAAATTGATACAAACTTTTGAGCCGCAAAGAAAGAAACTATAAGTTGCTTTGAAACTTTTTCTTGGAGCTAAATATGAAATCGTTCGGATCATTTGATTAAAACGTTGTTAGACTTTTGTAAACAACTGAAAAGATCATTTTATAAAAATATCATCTAAGCTAAACAAACACATAACTTCAATTCTACCGAATAGATTCCTAGGTCCACTAATCCATGTATGAAAATAGTGGTGCTAGCCCATTAAATTTGATTTGTAATTAATAAAACAGTTAACTAAATTTGGTAAATTTTAGATATGATCACAAACATATATATATATATATATATATGACTAAAGAAATTGTCTACGGAATAGGAGTGCTAATGAATTAGACAAGTCATGTAACATGCCAGCAAAAATAATTTTTAATAAATCAATTAAGATAAGATTAATATAAACAAACAGAGAATGCATAGTTGACCAAGTTGGCATTGTTAATTTCGAAAATTCCTTTAGCTTGGGCTAAGTCATTGGTGGTTCCAGTGCAAAGTCAACCATGGCTTACGGCCTAGTTGAAGAGCAATTCTTAAGTTCCATCTTTGGCCCAAGCCCATCTAAGTTCTAAGCTTATAATTGTTTTTGATTGTAAGAGGTAAGATGATTTCTTTGCAATTTGTTAAATGGAAATAAGATTTGCAGAAATGGAGCCGTCTAGATTAAGGGGTTGTTTGGTTGCACGTATATAGCTGCAACTGTATTACAGTTGAATTCAAGTGCTACAGGTTGAAACTGTATGAGAAGACTCAGCTGCTATAGTTAGAATTATATTCAAATTGGTTGTAATCCCAACTACGAAAAAATAGTTTTTAAATTGAAAATAAGCTTACATTTTTAATAACTTTTTGAGCAGAAAATTATTATTTTTTCTACATAAAGGATAATATCTCTACTCTATATATTAAGTGATAAAATACTATAAAAACGCTTCTAATTAATATACAACTAAACAGATTATTTATAATTATAGTATTTTTTTATTAATTATAATTATTATAATTCTAACCGTATATATTTCAAATTATACTGTATTTATAATTATATCAAATCAAACACTCTTAAAACTATAGCCTTGTTACGTACCGTTGCCATTTTTTCAATTAGAAAATTCTTTGTCGTCTATAAATTTTGTAGACTATTTAATTTATTAGCATACCAAACTGCTCTCCATAGCAATGAAAAATAGAAACTTTTAATTTGATTAGTTTGATTTGAACTACGCAATCAAATTGTTTGCCCCTGAATAATTCCGAAATTTGGCGGGACCATATTTTGAATCTGAAAATCTCTTTCCACTCTCCCAGGTTTCATAAGCATAGATTGCGGCCTCCCCGAAAACTCGAGCTATGTCGACAGCGTCACGACGATACCCTACACCTCCGACAAGCAATTCATCGACACCGGTGAGAACCACAACATATCGGCGGAGTACATAACCCCCACGCTCTCGAAGCGCTACCTCAACGTCCGGAGCTTTCCGACCGGCGCGCGAAACTGCTACGCTTTGAACTCGCTGCTGGCGGGGGCGAAATATCTCGTCCGCGCGACGTTCAAGTATGCAAACTACGACGGCCTGAATAAGCTCCCGATATTCGATCTCCACATCGGTGTCAATTTCTGGCAGACGATTAATGTTAGCGACGCCGACACCGCGTATCTGGCTGAGGTCATTACCGTTGCTCCGGCGAACTACCTGCGAGTTTGTCTCATAAACACGGGACTGGGGACTCCGTTCATTTCCGGGCTCGACATGAGGCCTTTGAAGCCGATTCTTTATCCGGCGGCGAATGCGACGCAGTCGATCGTCCTTTATGCGCGGCTCAACGCCGGCCCGACTGACAACACTGTAATAAGGTGAGAGAAAACGCCACCAGTATATCTACCACGGGGCAATTTCACCACTACCCCTCTTAAATATCTAAATATCGTAAATACCCCTATAAAATTAAAAATATCATATATACCCCTTTAAATGTAGAAAATTATCACAAATACCCTTTTTTCTAACGGATGTTAAGATTAGGTTATAAAATGACTAATTTAACCTTGGTTGCGGTGTTCTTTTGACAACAACTAATAAAGAAATAATTTTATAAATACCCTTCAAATTTTAAAAATAATATTTTTAGTACTAATTATTGGTAGATAAAATATGTGGAAACATCATCTAACCCCACATCTCTTAAATCCAATGGACACAAATCTACAATCACCAATAATTTGATACTTTTAAAAATATAGAAGCTCAATTAATTATATATATATATATATATATATATATATTATTCAAAGCTAGGGCCATGCCAAAGTGAACTAATGGGTGAGCGGATTTTCATACAATGTTATTTTTTTGTTGACAATAAATGTGCAATTAAAAAATTATTGCTTGATTGGGTCATATGAAAAATACTAATATCAAAAAAATTTTATATCAAAATATTTTTTGTATGACTTATGTGAGTTATTTAAATAAAATTCAAAAAAATTAAATCTTGAAATTAATCTTGAAATTACAACTATATATAATTTACAAGCGAAAAATTATAACAAGATTTAATTATTACACTTAATAGACTATAGATATTTAATTGTAAAATTTTAAAAAGAATGTTGAATTATTATGTGATTGAAAGGCTAAGAATTGATCTTGATCATGTAATTAATCTTAAATTATTACACTTAGTTAAATTAGTAATTAATAAGGGTAAAATGGGTATTTATAGAATATTAGATGACTTTTTAACGGAATGTTAATCTTAAGGGTATTTGTGAATATTTTTGTTTTATAGAGGAGTATGGCTGATATTTTGTAATTTATAGGGGCATTTATGAAATTCCTATCTCTTAGAAGGGTATTGATGAAATTATCCCATCTACGTATTAGTTTAAACCTTAATATTCATGATTTGATAGGATAGTACATTTTATTTATGAGGTAATTAATCTTATGTGAAAAGATAATTAGTTTGAATGCCGAGTCTAATATTCAATTTTAAACATTTCATCACACTCTTTAAAAAGTATATGTATAAATTTTTAAGTAAATTTTTAAAAAACTTACCGAACCAAATATTCATGCATAAAAAAAAGATCTTAGGGATTTAGTAAGATTAAAAAAAGTCGAAAAAATAAGAAAAAAAAGAATAGAGGCTTTAGATTTTAGAATGGATAGAATGTAAATTTTATACCTAGTCTAGAAATGAACTATTAGCATTGCTCTAAGATTAGGATATTTTTAGAAATAAGATAAAAATTTTTAAAATTAAAATTAGTGATTTTATTTTGAGTTTATCAAAACTTTGAATTTCAACCCGAGGGTGCAAATGATGAGATATCTAAAGCGGTGGAAAATCAGCTTTCTTTATTACTATAAGATTGTTATATATACACATTGAAAAAATAAGTATAAATTTTACATCTTATTCTGCTACGGGCTAATATTTTTATACTAATTTTATTAAATTTTTTAATACAATTTTTTTTAAAAAAAATATTTCAATGTTGACAAGCAAGTATAAGATTTATAGTCAAATTCTGGGTACATTAAGAATTTCTCTCTACTCTACATTCTCCCCTTCCTTCCTATCTCTCTCCTGGCTTTACACTCTAACAATTTGGTGCGCAACCGGCCGTCCCTAAAGCAAGTGGCAAAAGGCTTGATGCTTGGTACTCGAGGCCCAACTTCGAATCCTAATTGATTCATATTTCTTAATGAAATAAACAAAATGGATAGCATGTTATTTATCTTTCAAAAAAAAAAAAAATTTGTGAGCGCTATTTTTAGCGCAAGTGACAAATAATTTAATAGTTTGTATTCCCAAGTTGCAAGTTCCAAGTAGGGCTCGACGGTTCTCGAGTTTCAAATTTGATATATAGTAAGAAATACTATATTTTCTCTCTCAAAACACACACACAAAAAAAAAAAAAAGAATTAAAAAAAATGAAAAAACAATTTAGCGAACACCTGGCGTGCAGGTACCCGAACGACAGCCACGACCGGGTATGGCAGCCGTGGAGCAACGAGCCCTACTGGGCAGAGATCTCGACGGCGTCGCTCGTGCAGAACGTCAACAACGACCACTTCGAGGCGCCCTCCGCGGTGATGCAGACGGCCGTCGTCCCCGTCAACGGCTCCAAGATCGACTTCTCCTGGACGCCCGACAGCAGCGGCGACAACAAGAAGCCCAACCCCGGCTACCTCGCCGTCATGCACTTCTCCGAGATCCAGACCCTCCCCCCCGGCGCCGTCCGCGAGTTCGACATCACCATCAACGACAAGCCCTGGTACGGGCCCTTCACCCCCGAGTTCCTCTACTCCGACGCCGTCTACAGCACCAGCCCCGGATACGGCAATCGCCAGTACAACGTCTCCATCGTCGCCACCGCCAACTCCACCCTCCCCCCGCTGCTCAACGCGCTCGAGATCTTCACCGCCCTGCCCGTCCCGCTACTCGGCACCGACGCCGGCGACGGTAAGTGCCACCTTCTGCTTCTGCTTCTGCTTCTGGTTTCAGCCGCAGCTATATACACGTGATGATATGATAAATAGCTGATGACACCTACTTAATGGGTCGGTATGTTTGAACCAAGGATTTCTAAGTGCTCATCGGCACGGACCGTATTTATTATCGTGCCAACAAGACGTATCGATACGATATAATTTCCGTATCGATTACATAGATCAAAATCGGTTATTTTTTAAATTAGTAAATTATTTTTTTAATAAAATTTAAAAGATAAAAATACGTAATAAAAAGTCAGAATATTTTATTGCTAAGGACACTAAATATTCATACCATTATGTGTTGTCTCACACACATATATATATATATGAAGAGAGAGAGAGAGAGAGTAGGTCTTGTGT
The DNA here is from genome assembly GCF_001540865.1 of Ananas comosus. Classification (NCBI taxonomy): domain Eukaryota; kingdom Viridiplantae; phylum Streptophyta; class Magnoliopsida; order Poales; family Bromeliaceae; genus Ananas; species Ananas comosus. Next base: position 10,064,659 of record NC_033636.1, read on the forward strand.
GCTATTAGGAGCACGGAGGCATCCGTGCTCCTAAATCGTTTGCAATAATAGGACTTTCGAATCAACGATCGGCTTTGGTAGACTTAATCTAACGTATTTGAAGTATCTAAAAAATAAATTTTACGGTTTTTCGATATCATTTATCTAACAATCGAAAGGATTTAAAATTAATAAATTTTAATGGCTGATGTATATCCTTTACAAGTTTAACGGTGTAGAAGTATTCACATCAGATGAAATTTTGATAGAAAATTTTTTGTACTATTTACTGTAAGATCAATATCTATGATAAAAAATTTTATTGCTACATCACCATTTTTTGTAAAATTTTTATTTTTAGTCGTTGATACTGAACACTTTTGATCGCTATGTAAATGATATCGAAAAATTGCAAAATTTATTTTCTAGATACTTCAAATACTTCAAATCTAACGAAGCCGATCGTCAATTCGAAAACTCCATCATCGAAAATGGCTTAGGAGCACGGAGCCCTTTATGCTCCTAATAGCACACAAGATCTACTCTCTCTCTCTCTATACATATATGTATTTGGATACAATTCATGCCACGATACTTAAATCATTGGTCTGAATTCATGTTTTCGTAAATTTTAATTTTTCCTTCGCCTTGCTACATTGAATCCTTCTCTCTTTTATTTTGCATTGACCATATCCTGTTTGTATTCGCTAATATGTTCCTCACCTCGATCTTATCAACGACATCACAGTAAGTGCTATCGCGGCAATCAAGGCACAGTATCAGGTGAAGAGAAATTGGATGGGAGATCCGTGTGCTCCCAAAGCTTATGCCTGGGATGGGTTGAACTGTAGTTACTCTCTCTCTAGCCCTCCAACAATTACATCTATGTGAGTTTCACAAGATAGCATGTCATAGTAATTTATCTCATTCTCTTTTAGTGTGAAACTGCAAATATGAGTGTATTACAACTTTTCTTGCAGAAATTTATCATCCAGTGGATTGACTGGTGTCATAACGACGTCTTTCGCCTATCTGAAATCTCTGCAATCTTTGTAAGTCTCATACTAGGCCCCCCAAAAAATAGAGGACATTGACTACCGATCGCACCTGTAACCGAATATGTAGAACATTCACCTATATATGCATATTTAGATGTTTATTAATGTATTGCGAAAAACAATTCTATGGTATTGTGTTTTTTCACGAGACTTGTTGTTTCAGGGATTTGTCGTACAATAACTTAACTGGATCGATGCCTGATGTTCTATCCCAATTACCGTCACTAACACTATTGTAAGTACTCTTACTAGACTCTCTTTTTGGTCAACGACCATGTAAGTAGATTTGTGGCATCAACAGTACTTGTGGCTTCTTGCAGGGATTTGCGAGGCAACCAACTCAACGGATCAATCCCTCCCGGTCTCTCTAAGAGATCACAAGATGGGACACTTACATTAAGGTTTTCTTAAACCATATCTATATATTCCTTTAAACTATGCTATTTCTATGCCTTGTGACTGAGGCCTATCTTTTTGAGATCAACCTGTTCTAGGATAAATTCTCTAGTTTTATCCAACCAGTGCTATTGTTTAATACTATGCAATTTTGTAGGATCTCCAACCTTTTGTTGTACAGATCTTAGATGTTGTTGGTCAAATCCATGGTTTACATTTACAGCTTTCATGCTTCAAGTTCACTTACTGTGTTAAATCTTTGTTTCAGAGTCTTTTTGCTAAGAACTAACTACTCTTTCTATGTTTTCTTTAGATTCCTTATGGGATTAAGGGCATCTCCCAATGTTTCAGCGATGAATTATTACTTGATTCTCGCTTATTTTTGATCTTCTGAACATATATCAGTTGACATCTAACTGTGAAATGGTCATTTCTTTTGCAATGATAGAGTTGATCAATGTGCCAATGGGAATTCTTGTGCACCATCGCGACCAAAGAAGATATCTCCTATTGTTGTGGTTGTTCCGATTGTTGTGGTGGTGCTAATTGTAGCTGTGATACTTATTATATGCCTAAGGAAGAAAAAACCAGGTAAAAATTCAGCAGCAAAAGACCTCTTTTTGTATATAATTGTTGCGTCTTTTATTGTGTGTGCAAATGAAATATCGTATCTCATATTAGCTTGCTTCCTTTGAAAGGCTCGGAGACAAACCCCTCCGTGAGGCCACAGAATGAAAGGTACTCTAGTAACATAGAAAACAAACAAGACAGTCCGTTGCAACTTGAGAATCGACAGTTCACGTACAAGGAGTTAGAGCTTATAACGAGCAACTTTTCACGCATTCTTGGGAAAGGAGGATTTGGGACAGTGTACAAGGGCATCTTGGAGAATGGTACTCCAGTTGCGGTGAAGATGCGTTCTCACTCAGCTTCACAAGGAGTCAAAGAGTTTTTGGCTGAGGTAATTAACTCCAATCCAGTCTTTTTCTCTTTTTTTTTCTTTTTATTATCCTCAGATCTTGTTGCTACATTTTTGTCATTAACGTAATTGGATGGTTGCATAATAAGGGTTCCCCAGTGAGTCCCTTAGATGCTGCAACACACTATGTGAAAATTAGGATAAATGACTTTGCTAGATTGTGGAGCTTTCTAGCTATTATTCTAGCATAAGTGACTCAGATATTGGTTTGGGACGAAGAGTGCACACACCCCTGCTCGCATTACATCACGAAGTTTATAGCCCCAACTTCTGAATGTTCTTCCTAAGATTTATCTGATACACAACAATATTCTGAATGTCGTTGCAGGCCCAGCACCTGACAAGGGTCCATCACAAGAACTTGGTTTCAATGATCGGATACTGCAGGGATGGAGATCAGTTGGCACTTGTCTATGAGTTCATGTCCGAAGGAACTCTAGAAAAACATCTGAAAGGTTCTATTTTTTTTTTTTTTAAGTTACAAAATGATGAGTATATAAGACATGCTTCTGAGTTGGCTCCCCATGTGGCTTAATTATTGCTAGCTCAGTATTCTTCGTAAGTATACTTCAGTGGCAATGGAGTGGTAGAATTTAATAGTAAGGCCTTGTTCCCTTCATCCAAAAGACAAGGTTCTAAGAGAGACTTTGATTATTTGCTCTTCCTTTTCACGAGAAAAATGACTTTAGGTATTCTTGATAGTTTTAGCGAAAAGGTTTCGAATTTGGAAACTTTTAAGTTGGAGACATTATTATGTTTTGGAACTTACCTTGATTCCATGTTAATCTTTTTTGATTTATCTTATTGGATATCTCCAACACAACCTAGTAAAGAAAACCTTAAGCGATCCTTCATAGCTCGCGCACAACTTTAAAATTGAGCATCTTGAATCTGATATTACTAGGCAAAAATGCTCCATCTGTGGGAAAGGTTAGATCTGATGAAATGTTATGCCAAGATTCGGCCGAGAATGCCCATGTTTTATATTCTGTATTATTTGGGGAAAAATACTATAATCAGTATTCGTTATTTTCTATTGATGAAATTAATGATATGCTGTGATTCTTCTTGCAGGCAAAGCTAATGCTAGACCTTTGAATTGGAGGCAGCGGGTCCAAATAGCATACGAATCTGCACAAGGTTTGGCAATAACTTATTGCATGTAACATGCTATTGCTTCTTTCTTTCTCATCAACCATTCTATTGCAGGGCTACAGTATCTTCACAAGTCTTGCAACCCTCCACTAATTCATAGAGATGTTAAGACGAACAACATTCTCTTGAATTCAAATCTAGAGGCCAAGCTTGCTGATTTTGGGTTGTCTAAGGCCTTCAATAGCGGCGTCAACACTCACGTGTCCACAGCTGTTGCCGGAACTCCGGGATATCTTGATCCTGAGTAAGTCACTCTCTCTTCATCTTGGCGCTCTTTTTCTTATTCGATTTCTGTAAATACAATGGAGTATTGATCGTACAGATTAAGTAAAATAAACATGGAATGCTGGCTTTGTTTGCCTACAACAAAAGAGAAATATAGTTCTGCAGTAGGAATATGCACCACAAGCATAATGTCAACTGACCGAGCCTTTTGCTTTGCCACAAGGGCTACAGCTCCTACTTTTCAATCAGATTCTTGCATTTTAATGCTATGAATAGTACTAAACAGATAATAATATTACGTGTAGGTACTATACAACCCTCCAGCTCAGTGAGAAAAGCGACGTGTATAGCTTTGGAATTGTCCTATTGGAAATAGTAACAGGGCAACCTGCCATATTGACCACCACAGAGAGCATTCACATAGTTCAGTGGGTGCGGCAGAGGCTCGCAAGAGGAAACATCGAGAGCGTAGCCGATCCGAGGATGAGAGGAGAATACGACATAAATTCTGTTTGGAAAGCTGCTGATCTTGCTTTGAAATGTACTGAACAATCCTCCATTCAGAGGCCAACCATGACCGACGTCGTGATGCAGTTAAATGAATGCTTGGAGCTCGAGGATGCCGGTGAAAGAAACCATACTAAGCGGAACTCGAGGGGGGATTACTTCTACTCGGAGACCAGTGATAGCCAGATCAGTACATTCGAGATGGAATATATGCCGCAGTTGCCGGTAGGCCCTGGTCCAGTGGCAAGATAAGATTCGAGCAATTCTCTCTTCCTGTAATTGCTCATGTTGTTTTCTTCGTAGTTCATTCACAAAGTCTATATATAGATGAGCTTGTCATGTTTGGACTTGACTTCATCGTTGAGTGTGGTGATGTTTGATGAGTGACAAAACTATGCATTCTCTTGAGAAGAGTCTTCCAAGCTGGCGCAGAAATGATTTTATCTGCTCTTGGTTCTTGTAAAATAAATGTATCAGTGACTTGAATAGTAATTTGCATAGCATAATTATAAATTTGAGTTAAATTATAACACTAATCCCTTCCTCTCAAGATTGTGTTGGATCCTCGTTAGGAGTCCTGTGAGCTATGGTATGAGACTACGGTATCATCGATTGTAACCAAACACGCTGTGAACTCCTATGAATTTGGTATCTTGTATGTCGTCTGTAAAGCGCTGCTGATGTGCTGACAAGACCGTGCAATGCGCCGTGTAGCTTCTTAGAGGATGTTTGAGGGTAAATCCGTGCAAAAAACAGTGGGGTTCTCGCTTTTAAGACGTCAACACGTTATGTAATCCAGGTTGACTTTTATCGTGTCAACCCCTCAACACTTTTTTCTATCATTATACCTGAGCAAATAATACCAATTGGGACCCACATATCGGAGGTGCATGCTGCTATTCGGGAACCACACCTACGTGCTATCCTCTCGTTCTCTATGTACATTGAACAGTTGTGAACGTTGAACAGTTGTGAACGATTAACAATAATAAAGAGATGGGGGAGGAGAGCATATCGATTGGAACGAATAACATGTAAGAAAAAGTTGTCCCCTACGTTAGTTATTCGCGAGGAGCATGAGAGGTGGACTATTTATATAGTTGCAAAAAACGGAAAGCTTCAATGCGACGAAAAATGGCGGTTTTATGGGGCTTGATTCTTCTTCTCGGCTTATCGGCCTTCGGTGTTCGAGTTCACAGCCAACCCGATAGTCTTGGTATGTATATATATACATATATCGAGCAATAAAAAACGCGTCTGAATCAAGTGAAGGGCGTGCTAACTAAATAACTATATTATTTACTTCAAATTATAATTAGTATAATGTACAAAAAAAAAAAAGCCATCGAAACTATATATCCTTTTCTCTTCTTGCAGGTTTCATCAGCATCGATTGCGGCATCCCGGAAAACTCGAAGTACGTCGACGCCGTCACGACGCTGACGTACACCTCCGACAACCAATTCATCGACACCGGCACGAACCGCAACATCTCGGCCGGGTACGTAACCCCGTCGCTCGCGAGGCGCTACCTCACCGTCCGGAGCTTTACGACTGGCCGGCGGAACTGCTACACCATGAACTCCCTGATGGCAGGGCAGAAATATCTCGTGCGCGCGATGTTCCTGTACGCGAACTACGACGGACTGAATAAGCCCCCAGTATTCGACGTCCACGTCGGCGTGAACTTTCTGCAGACGATCAATATCTCCGACGCGGGGTCCCCGGAGGTTGCGGAGGTTATTATGGTCGTGCCGGCGAGTTACCTGCAGGTGTGTCTGGTAGACACTGGAGAGGGGACGCCGTTCATATCCAGCTTGGAAGTTAGGCCGTTAAAGGCGGTTCTGTACCCCGCCGTGAACGGCACGCAGGCGCTTGTCCTTTATCGGCGAATTAATGTGGGCCCTACCGACACGACACGGATAAGGTGATCATGATCGAGTTAGACTTAGTATTTCTCTTACTCTCAGTACGAACCAGAGGAGAGACCTGAGTTTTGAAAAAAAATTAAAAGTATATATAAACTAATTAAAATTTAAAAATTTAAAATTTTGAGTCTCGATCATCAAATTCTTAACGATGTGATGCAGCCTTGCAGGTACCCGAACGACACGCACGACCGGATATGGGTGCCGGGGAGCAACTTCCCCGACTGGTCGGAGATCTTCACGCCGCTCCCCGTCCGCAGCCTCGCCGGCGACCGCTTCGAGGCGCCCTCCGCCGTCCTGCAGTCCGCCGCCGTCCCCGCCGGCGCCGCCACGAAGCTCGAGTTCTTCTGGTCGTCGGCCGCCGACCCCGACGACCCCGACAACAACGCCGCCTACGTCGCCGTCCTGCACTTCGCCGAGATCCAGGCCCTCCCCCCGCGCGCCGCCCGCGAGTTCAACATCTACCTCAACGGCGAGCTCTGGTACGGGCCCTTCTCCCCCGCGTACCTCTCCTCCGACTACGTCTACAGCGCCAACCCCAGCTCGGGGTACCCGCACTACAACTTCACCATCGTCGCCACGGCCGCGTCGAAGCTCCCGCCGATCCTCAACGCGCTCGAGGTGCTCCAGGTGCTGCAGATGCCCGGCCTCGCCACGGACGGCGACGACGGTACGGCCCGTATGTGGCATTTGTTCAAACAACTTGCTTGCCTTGTAGAATGCAATTTTGAAATGGCTGTACTGGATCTTTGAAAACTCTGGTCAGTTACTGCCATCGCGGCAATCAAGACGCAGTATCAGGTGAAGAGATACTGGATGGGCGATCCGTGCGCTCCCAAAGCTTACTCATGGGACGGGTTGAGTTGTAGTTATTCTCCCTCTAATCCTCCAAGGATTACGGCTCTGTAAGTTTTGCGAGATAGCATTTCACGCTGTTCTTGCGATGAAAGTGAGATAACAAATACTTTGAATGTTATCTGCAGAAACCTATCATCCGGCGGATTGACGGGCAACGTAACGACTTCTTTTGCCAAGCTTACAACTCTCCAATCCTTGTTAGTTCCATCAACCTCGTCCTATCTTTATTCTCTTAGATCCAAAAAAAAAAAAAAAATCGGGCTTTGATTATGTTTTACACCTATTTGTCATTCGGTTCAGGGATTTGTCGCACAATAACTTAACAGGATTGGTTCCTGATGTTCTAGCACAATTGCCATTACTAACTTTTCTGTAAGTACTCTTGATATGCTTTTGATCCGGTTGCAACTATGCAGTAGATTTGTGGTGTCAGCGATAATCGGCTTCTTGCAGGGATTTGACAGGCAACCAACTCAACGGATCAATTCCTGCTAATCTCCTTAAGAAATCGCAAGATGGGTCACTTACATTAAGGTTTTCCTTTAGACCAATCTTTTCCTTCATGACTTTGTGCAAGAAAAATGACTGATACAGAGATAAAAAATAAAATCGATATCTTTTATGGTTGCTGACTTTTATGTGATGAATACGAGATTAGTTTTAGTACGGGCAATAAGGACTCCTGAAACTTATTTCATATATGAAAATTTATTAATTTACATTTTGGTTTTACGGCCTTCATTCTTCAATTTCATTTTATCCAGAAAACTCTTTTGTATTCCGAGGATTTGCAGTCATATATGACTAATCACGGGGTGAAGAAAGTATGTCAATGTTTATGTTTCACCGATGAATTATAAGTTGACTACTGTTTGAATTTTCTGAGCTTACACCGGCAGAGATCTGATTGTGAAAAGTTCCGCTTCTTCTTTCTGTAAAAATAGATTTGGAGAAAATGTAAATATCTGTGCCGATGGGAGTTCGTGTGCACATGTCTGTGCCAACGAGACTTTATGTGGGCCGCTGCTGTCTCCACTGCCGCCGCCAATCAAGAAGAGTTCCATAGCCCCTGTAATTGTCATTATTCCGATAGTTGTAGTGGTGCTACTTGTAGTTGTTATACTTGTTCTGTGCAGAATGAGAAAACGACCTGGTAACTTTCAGCGACAAATACTTCTTTTCTTTTTCCTATTTCAAATTTGCATCTTTTCTTCAAAATAATGAATGAGCACCAGCTATTTACACGCACTTATGCGTCTATTCTTTGAAAGGCTTACATACAAATCCCTCTACTGTGAGGCCACAGCATGAAAGTTACTCAAGAGAAGTAAGAGATCAAGAAAACAGTTCATTGCAGCTAGAGAATAGACAATTCACGTACAATGAATTAGAACTTCTAACAAACAACTTTTCACGTGAACTTGGCAAAGGAGGATTTGGAAGTGTCTATGAGGGCATCCTGGAGAATGGTACTCCAGTTGCAGTCAAGATGCGTTCTCACTCATCTAAACAAGGGGTTAAAGAGTTCCTGGCCGAGGTAGTCAACTCTGATCCACTCGTTTCTTTTTGCTCAAATTCTTTTTTAGCAAACTAAGTGCAATATCGCACTTTGTTATTTCATGTTTCTCACTACTTAGTTAAAGGTTCTTCTCAAATGGAGTATATTTTTCTGGAAATACTAAAGCAGTAACCAATATTAATGGAAAGTAAATTTCGGATTTCCGCATCACATATCAAAATATTTAAGCCTTGTCTCCCTCCACATCGAATCCACTAGAGTCTGTAATTCAATGCATACGTCTCATACTGCGAAAAGATATTAGTTCAAATTTAATCCCACCTTGAAGTAATGTTCTTCTTGAGGGTTTATCTAAGAAGTGATACTTGACAACATTCTCGATGTTGTTGCAGGCCCAGCACCTGACAAGGGTGCATCACAAGAACTTGGTCTCCATGATTGGATACTGCAAGGATGGAGATTACTTGGCACTCGTCTACGAGTTTATGTCTGAAGGAACCCTAGAAAAACATCTGAAAGGTTCCAAACCTTTTAATTATTAAGTACTATTTGCTTTGTTATGAATCGATTGTTGGTAATTTGAAGTCCTCCTGCAGAATGTTCTTTAATGGAAAGTAAAGCATGATATTATGTTTTCAACTGACATCATTTTGCAGAGTTTTATAAAAATCTTTCTTTTTTATGTAATTAATGGGTTTTTGCTGATGGTCTCTTACAGGCAAAGCGTATACTCGACCTTTGACTTGGAAACAACGGCTCCGAATTTCACTTGAAGCTGCACAAGGTTTGGAAGTAATTCAGTTGTTGCACAAATGTCCCTCCGTTTGCTTCTCTTCTTATGAGATTTCTCTGCAATAATATGTAGGGCTAGAGTATCTGCACAAGGGATGCAAACCACCGCTTATTCACAGAGACGTGAAGACCAACAACATCCTCTTGAATGCGAATCTTGAGGCGAAGGTTGCTGATTTTGGACTGTCCAAGCCTTTCAACAGTGATGCCCATACCCATGTATCTACAGCAGTGGTGGGTACACCGGGATATGTTGATCCAGAGTATGCACCCATTTCTTCATCTTTGTACTCATTCTATTTTCGATAGGCATTTTGCAAACGATATTCAGAGAATACAATGTTATCCGTATTTTCAGGTATTATACCACCTCGCAGCTCAGCGAGAAGAGCGACGTGTATAGCTTTGGAATTGTCCTCCTGGAGGTGATTACAGGACAACCTGCCATATTGCCCGCCCCGGAGAATGCTCACATTGTCCAATGGGTCCGGCAGAGGCTTTCGAGAGGAAACATCGAGAGTGTAGCCGATCCAAGGATGAGAGGAGAGTACGATATAAATTGTGTTTGGAAAGCTGCTGATCTTGCTTTGAAATGTACTGAACAATCCTCCATTCAGAGACCAACCATGACCGACACCGTGATGCAGTTAAAGGAATGCATGGAACTCGAGGAAGCGGGCGAAAGAAGCAATAACTATTATTCGGGGAATAGTAACACGTATTCGAGGGGAGACAACTTACACACAGAGACCGGCGATAGCCAGAATAGTGCATTCGAGTTGGAATACATGCCGATGATGCCGGCAGGAACTGGTCCGGCTGCAAGATGAGATCGACTAAGAATGAGTATTCATGTTTGGACTTGATCCGGTTCTGAGTGTGCTAAAATTTTACAAGTGTAGATGACTTGAATAGTAATTTGTGAAGTATGATTATGATAAGATTATTCTTTCGCCATTTATCATGCTTTCTTGTTGATTGCACTGAACGAGGATATTATAGTGAGGCTTAGGAGCCGTCTGCTTGGTTGGATGCAGTTATAAATACAATAATTCGAGGTATATATAACTAGGCATGAACCACCTATACACCTCGTTGGGTTGTACGTAGCTGTATCTTTTTATTTGCTTGTGTGCAGCTGGAAGATGTACTTGCGAATCTTATCATTTCATTTATGAGATGGTATTGTAGAATTACTTTGTTCAGCTGTTGTATTGTCATTTACGAGCAATGTTAAGTTGGATCAAGTTGTAAAATTGGCTTGAGGGAAATATCTGTTAGCCAACATACATGCAGGAACTATGTAACCTATCAACTTAGCGAGAAGAGCGGCGCATACAGCTTCGGAGTGGTACACTTGGAGGCGGTCACGGGCCGGCCGGCCATATTGCCTGGCCTGCAGAATGTAGCTCAATGGGCACAACAACGACTTGCGAGAGGAAACATTGAGAGTATAACCGATGCACGGCTGCGAGGCAAATATGGCATCAATTCCGTGTAGACAGCTATCACTTGACGGGCGATAACTTATCCCCAGAGACCGGCGATGCCAGCCGGAGTACTGGTGCATTTGAGATGGAACACCTTGAAATGATTCCCAAGCTAGTGGTCCGACTCTGAGATAAGTATGTTTATTCTTCTGTTATTCGTGCACTTAACGCAACTGTTTTGATTGTAAGACATGAAGTGGTTTTCTATGCGATTTATTCAGAGAAGTTAACACACTTCTGGGCATACGATTCATAGTTATGATCTTCGTGGCCAAAATTGAGATGTATATTCTAGTTAAGGATCATATGGATGATGAATGCTTAGTAAAAAGTTTGACATTTTAGGTGTTTCTATATCTCTAATTTGTCCTTGTTGTAAAAGGTTGTTACATATATTTGAGACACTAAATAGTGTTTGTGGCTTTAATTTTCCTACATTGTAGAAAAAACATTTTTTTCCACATAATTTATTGCTGCTTAAGAAACAAATTGGTTTTGACTATTCAATTAAGCCCTCTCTAAGTCATAGTTTCGGCTTAATTACATCGGTCTAATTAAGCCACGTGCCCGTGTACTTAGAACTAACTAGGTCAATGAAAATTTAATAAATACACCTTAAAGTGACAATTTATGAATTATAAAAAAAGAGTATGACTTTTCAATCTTAAAAACTTAAAATATTCCCGTTTTCAACTTAAATGGACTAAACATAAAAATGCCATAGCAATCGACTTGCTAAAAATGAAAGTGACCGTTCACTGTCTTAAATATATATATATATATATATATATATATATATATATATAAGAGTAGGGCTGCTGTGCTCTCAGGAGCACGAGGCCTCCGTGCTCCTTGAGCAGTTTTCGATGATGGAATTTTCGAATCGACGATCGCTCCGTTAGACTTGATCTAGCGCATTTGAAGTTTCTAGAAAATAATTTTGCGATTTTTCGATATCATTTACCTAGTGATCGAAAGGATTCAAATTCATAATTTAATGGTTAATATTTGCCGTTTTCAAGTTTAACGCGTGTAGAAGTATTCAAATCAGATGAAATTTTGATAGCAAATTCTTTATACTATCTACAACAAGATCTATATTTCTGATCGAAAATTTTAGTGCTATATCACCACTTTTATAGTATTTTTATTTTCAGCCGTTAAAAATTATTGATTTTGAATCTTTCGATTGCTAGGTAAATGATATTGAAAAATCGCAAAAATATTTCTAGAAACTTTAAATACGCTAGATCAAGTTTAACGGAGCCGATCGTCGATTCGAAAATCCATACTCGAAAGCGGCTCAGGAGCACGGAGGCCTCCGTGCTCCTCAGCACAGCAGCCCTGCTATATAATATTAATATATATATATATATATATATATATATATATATATATATATATATATATATATATATATATATGGCTAAATGGATAGTTCCAGTACTATCCTGATGCTGCACAGGATTAATCGCCTTACTTTTCAACTGATCACTTTAGTTCTAAAATTTTCACATATAATTTTATTTTAAGTCCCGACCGATAAAAATACAAGTACATATGTAAGATGGTAATTCTACTGGGATTTAGAAAGTCATTTTACTTCCCATTTTCTCGGCCATCAGAGACTAAAATAAAATATATGTAAAAGTATAGGAATCAAGTTACTGCGATTTACCCAATTATAAAATGATGTAATCTTTATGTCATTATGCAAAAACTTAAGTCTTATTCAATTTGTTTTAATATTCGGCCACTACAATCACTAGTGAGCGTTGCATGTAAAACAAAGAACAAGTCATGTGAAAGCATCATCTAATTAAGAAACTTGTACATCTAATTGCTGGGATCAATTGCTTTATCTTAATATAGATTCGATGACCCATGAAGCATCGACAAAAAGAAACTCATCCATTGTTGATATATATATATATAAGTTATGATCAATTGATATATATACAAAAGAAACTCATCCATCTCCTAAGTTTTTTAATAGATGTGTAATCGATGTTATTTCATCAACTCTAGCAAGATATTATTTTTGGTAAACCATTTGAGATTTCTAAGGATTTGTGTATGCTGCAGTTCTATTAAATTTGCATTTATTTGCCTATGTGTTCAATGTTTATGATAAGACTAGTTAATGATTTTAATTAGACCAAGTCCAACTCATATTTTTGGGAGTCCATGAAGAAGCAAATTTGGAGCTAATATTTTGAATGGCTTTGCTATAGCTTGCTACAAGCCAAGACCAGTTAAGTTCCCTAAAAAAGTCTAAACTAGTAAAGAGTAATTAATGCATAGTGATTAGAGCTTATATTTTTAGTTATGTAGAGATGGCAAAAATGTAATGGTATTTTAATCAAAGTTTAGAGTCTGTTTGGTCCAACATTAATGTGTTGATCTGGCCTATCACACAGCGCGGCAGTGGCGAAAAGTATTAAGAATAACAGTGATTATCACAAACATAATAATTTTTTGATTTGTTTGGCACTGCACCTCAAAAGCCTTCAGAAAGTTTGAAAAGAGAAGTATCTCAGAAGTTTCCTCTCACTCTTTCTCACACACACATAAAAGAAAGAAAAGGACTAGAGGTTAATAAAGGAAACTTTAGATTGATATCTAATTATTTTACCTAATTAAGGAATCAATTGCATACTATATAGAACCTCAAGGTTCATTAATCTCCAGGTCTCTGCACTTGGTCCTCTTTTAGAGAGGTGTTGAAGCATGAGGGGAATATTCATCTACATGTAATGACACAAGGAAATGTTCAAAAGGATTGCTATATTGTGGCTTAAGTGCTAAAGTAGTTGAATGAGACACTGCAGGAAACAAACAAATAGTAAGACACACAATTTCAATTAATTGCTACTTTTTTTCTTTTTCTTTTTCTTTTTGTGCAAATAAGTCCCTTTATTTACTTGCTTGACCTAACTAGCATTTAAGTGTGGTTGTCTAAATAAGGAGTGAGAACAAGAATGTTATTAGTAAAAACATAAATACACAATCAAAATAGACATTTGAAGGTGATAAACCTATGTGCTTTCATCTTTACATGTGATCAAAGCTTCCTGGGAAAAAAAAAAAAAATTATTGGAAAATTTCCTAATTCTTACATGTTCTTAGGCAACTCGATCGCATACGTAATCCTAACCGCAGGACCAAGGCGAAACTTTCTCATAAAAAAGTTCTTAATTTGTTTCTTACAAATACTTTACTATCGATTATTAACTCGCTAAAATCCTACTGATAAGACGTGTTAATTTGACGCATTATTCTTCTTTGCTTTAAATCCAAATTTCGTGCTATAATACTTCTTCCAAAAGACCCACTCAGTTTTGGTATATACTACTACTCTTCTAAAGTTAAACAGTTCTTGTTCCACAAAGTCATGCTCTCCTAATTTCCAAGGCTACAAGCAGAGAACTTGTCATCTGAATATTTCATTCATTTATCCCCTTTTTTCTTTATTTCTAGAGGATCAATGAATGTTCCTTTTGTACATAAAAGTATAGCCTAACATCACCTTTGGAAACTTGCTGGCCTGCTAACTCTTCAATGTGGATTACGCGCAAATGCAAACAATTAACTTCATGTTATAGAAACCTCAAAAATAAATAATGTAGGTCCTAATTTATTGTGCGTCGCATGCAAGTATGCAACTTGTGAATCTTAAAGCAGTATGAATGGTAGATCTGAATATCAGAATTTCTTACGGAGGATCGCCTTCTAGATATTTCTTTTTCAAAAAAAAAAATATAATAAGTGACTAACAATATGTGTGTCCCCCTTGGTTGACTCATTGGTGAGTGTGTTCATAAAAGGGGTTTTCTCCACCTTCCTTGGTCAATATGTTTTTTCTTATTTTGGATCTCCTTGAAAGAGGACAAGCACTAATTGGCTTTGCCTACATAAGAATGTGCGACTTTTAGTGGTTTTTTGTGGAATGAAAAATATAGAAAATATTATTTTTTAGCAGCTAATTTTTAAGTACAATGATTGTTTCACATAATACCAGAGTAACAAATTTTGGGTTCAATCGCATTGAGCTTCTAATTTTTTTAATATAAGTCCACATCTTACTCCCTGTTAATTAAGCTTTAAAGTAATTGTTTCACATCTTTTACTTGGTTTGAAGTTGTAAAAAAAAAAAGTCTTATATATATGCCATGTCAAATAAGTTTATTTAATAAACTAATATCGATAGTTAATGAAACAGAACTCAAAATTCCAAGTTATATATGAAGCAAATTTCGTTGCGTATACGTAAAAAATTAGAGGATCAAATTGTAATTCATTGAAACTACTGAGTCCATAAAGCAAACTATGAGAACTTTGTTATTTTACTAGCACAAGTGTAACATTTTCTTTTCTCTTTTTTCTTTTTTTTTTTTTGTTTACAGTACGCAAGAGCACGAGTAAACTATTACGACCAGTAATCGCAATCAGAGGCATTATTATATGAACTAAATTACTATTAACTCGGTCTAATGTATAGTAAAATTTTTAAAACTGCACATGAAATAAAATTATACTCAAGCTATGACCAAGTAAGTGACTTTAGAATCTACATATTCTATTCTAAATTGTCTCATTAAAATAATATATCTAAGGTTTCAATCAGTAACACAAACCAACCATTGATTACACGATTATTGAGACAAGTCAACCATGAAGGCACTACTTAATCACAGTAAATGAAGTATTATACACTGTGGATAACTCCAAACTAGGATATAAATGATACTCCTTGTTATCTAGCAAGAAGGAAATTTAAGAGACCCTAATTGCTAAGTTGAAACTTTTACTTTAGTTGCAGAAAGTAAACAATTAAGATTATTTATTTAAATATCTATATCACATTCCTCCTAATTGCTGTATTTAAATATGATCACATAAAAGCGGAGTGTCTCTCTAGGAGGCCATTGAGCTCTTCCGCCAGATATAATACTGTTTGGTAAATTATATGTAAAGTTGCGCTTTAAGAAGGAATACTGTAATATTGTTTTGTTTTGTAGACAGTTTCCTTGATCATGTAGCAAAATCGAACTATAAATTAGAGCTTTTCTTTTTAATATATTTTGAGAGAGAAATATAGCAAGCTGACCGCTTCGTTTAATTTTTAGAAATAAATTTAACAAAAAATATGAAACAAGTTGACTTTGAACTTGAAACTTCGGGTATCAATTATCAAATCTTTAGCAAACAGTGCTAGACACAATCAGTTATAAACTCAAAATTTTATTTTAACTTTTCATTATAGCATATATAACTTTTAAATCTTTCAACGTGCCAAATGCTACAAACGTAGGAAACAAAGTAACAAACGGTAGGGGGATATGATCTTTCGAAGCATCCAACTAGATTCCCTCGTGGCGGTATATAAATTTAAGGAGTTGCTGAAATTCTGGAAGCTATGTGCATAAATTGCTAGACGTCCTACCATAGCGGTTTTTTTTTTTTTTTTCGCACCCCTTCGAGGCTCTGACTGTCTCGTCCATATAGCCTAATTTATATTTTCAATAAATAAAATAGATAGCGTGCTATCTTTTCTTAAAAAAAAAAAAAAACAAACGGTAGGGGGAGAAAAAAAAGAAAAGAGAATTAAGAAAGGCAAAAGGTCCAGGCTGCGCCAGTGGCGTGCGAAGAGAAGCTTCATGGAAGCTGATACGTACTCTGACAAATATAAACGGCCACAGTGTCCAGGCCCCACCCCAACAAGCTTTTTCAGCATAAACAAATAATATGATTTTTCTCAATATATACTTGAGATCAATAAATAAACAAATTAAATAATATACACAAACTAATTATGTAAGAACCAATTAATCATGGGAATCTTGTGCTCTGAAAACGCTTGATGGCTACGTTTCCCCTATCTCTCTCTCTCTCTATCTCTCTCTAATTCTTCTACTTGGCTTTGAATGAGTCAAATATATATATATATATATATATATATATATATATATATATATGCTTCACCTCCCAATCCCATGCAAACTTCGTGACCTCTGAGAATTCAGAAGGTGAAGAAGCAGTCAACATATTTCTGAGCAGAAGCATGCATGACACTCATGCGCTTTTCATTGCCCAGGTCCAAACACTAATTCTTCTTGGACTGCATGCTTCTCATTAACTTTTCCAAACAATTACTTAATTAATTACTAGTAATTAATTGATTTTAGCAATTAATAATAAGCTCTAACTTTTTTTTTTCTTTTAAGATAAATATCTTTTAGATAGCATGATATCAGAACCAGTTCTAAACACTCGCAACAGCTTATATGGAAGTGTTAAGATTTTTTTCCGAATGATAACCTATTTGATTGATCACTCGGATATTAATACGATGACTTCAAATTAGACCAAATCTCTTTTCCATAATCCATGCATATTGTAACACCATCTTTCTCTCTATGCATTTACAAGAAGCTCTATTACATAAGACAAAGTTAAAGCAAGAAAGAAGGGATCTGGTTCAACAAGAAACACTAGCCTACTGTTTCATTTCAACTGTATCACCTAATTCATCTCTTTATATTGCATTTCTGATACAAGAAAGGATGTTAGACTCTGGTACACGCCCTGCGGCTTCATCTCCGAATTCGAACCCCACGTGCTGGATAGGCTCGAAAAGCAGTTAAGGTCACCAGCCATGGGACAGCCGAAGCCGAGCTCGGAGAAGAAGAAGGCGTCGTCGCCTCCGTTTCCATCGATAGACCAATTATAGCTACTGCTATTGTTGTTGTTGTTGTTGTTGTTGTTGTTGCTGTTGTTGTTGTTGTTGCTGTTGTTGTTGTTGTTGTTGTTGTCGACTGTGATCGAGGACGAAGAAGCGGAGGCCTCTTCGGTCGACGGCGACAGATGAGCAGTGAATGCATAGACTTGGGCGAGCAGGTCCTCCGAGGGCATGGCGAAAGATTCAGCTTTGATGGTTGGGAGGTGATCAGGCAGCGGCAGCGGCGGCGGCAGCGGCGGCGACGTCGGCAGGCTGTGGTAGATGCGGGACGAAGAGGAGGTGGAGGTGGTGGTAATGAGACCGGCCGCGAACTTCTTCTTGAGCTTGGTGTTCCAATAATTCTTGATATCGTTATCTGTTCTTCCGGGTAATTTAGAAGCAATAATAGACCACCTAACTCATAATTTTAAAAATTTAGTAAGTATTTTTGGTTGAACATAAAATATAAAATTAAAGCCTTTAGCAATAAATTAGTCGTTAATTATTTCAAATACTATATTCAGAGCAGAATACATGTATATATATATACTCACTATTAGAAACAATTAAACAACTATTTTGATATTTTATTAATAACTTCAATCAGATTGGTTAAGATGATAACTTCATCTTCTTTTTATATTTTTTCTTTTGTTATATAATTAATATACCTGCTTCCGATTGAGTTGTAGAGAGAGCAAATGATTGTATCTTCTTCTTCTGTGAAGCCTCCATGCTTTATGTTGGGTCTCAGGTAATTGAGCCATCTTAAGCGGCAGCTTTTGCCACAGCGTTTGAGGCCTAAAAATCATTAATTAATATGTGTGAACTTATAAGTAAACGTGCATGAAGAGGAGAAATTTAAACTGTGTGAGATGGAGAGAGAATTAAGAGACCCAAATATTGTGCTAGATCATAGCAATATATAAAAATACATAAATATATATATAGCTTTCAATTAATTAATGCCCAAAAAGAATGTAGTTGTACAATAAGCCTTCTTGTCATTTGCTTTGACAATGGAGCATTTTATTTTATCTTAATTTTGAACCCCTTAGAACATCTAAATTTTAGAAACATTATAAAATTTTTCTCAAGTTTCAAGTAAATTTAGGATGATTTGAAGTTCAGGTGACTATGTACGTACGTACCATTAATTCTAACAAGAAACAAATCACAGAAAAAAAAAAAAAAAAAGGAAAAGGAAAGTGTGGGGGGTGGTTGTAAATTGTTGAAATTAATGCAAGAGACACCACGGAAAACAACACCCGAACAACAATGAAAAGACACTTTGTGTACGTGCTCCAAATTAATAAAGGAGAAACGTGGTTAATTAATTGAACTGGGTACACAAAATTAAACCAAATTAAACAACTGGGGTTTCATATATGTATGGAGAATATATACAATTAAGCAAATTAAGCATTAATTAAGCAAAGCAATTTACCAGCTTTTTGGGGCAAAGCGATCCAATTCCCACCATTCCCATACATCTCCACGTAGCTCCTGAGAATGGCGTCCTCTTCGGGCGACCATGGCCCCCTCTTCACATTCCTCTTATCACAGCAAGGTGCTCTCCCCATTTTAATTACTAACAATTCAAAGAGAAAGAGAAGAGATATATTAGAGAGAGAGAGAGAGAGAGAGATGTAGAGAGAGAGAGAGAGGGGACAAATGGGACTAAGAATGGTCTCGGGGGCCTTTTATATAGCCTTGTGGGGGGAGAGAAAGTGGAGGTATTATTGCCTGGACCAGGTACATTTTGTTTTTTTAGAGAAAAAAAATTTTAAAAACTCAGATACCAACCATCCATTAGGTTCTGTTCTGAGTAAATTATGCTAGAACGATAGATAAGACTTTTGAATGTTATGCATATAAATTAGATTTCGATTTAACAACATGTAATATGACAATTTATTAATCAGCGTGCCGGGAATTAAAACAAAAAGTTCTAATCTCCAACTTCTAGAATAGCAATTACGACTATTGAACAAGAAAAAAAAAAGATTTTAATGTTTAAATCTGTATATAAGATTTTTGTTTTTTTTGTTTTGGTAAGTTACACCTAGTGTAGGCAATAATTTCTTCAACAAAGAGAGAGAGAGAGAGAGAGAGAGAGAGAGAGAGAATTATTTACTTGTCTCGTTGTCATTATGGTCGCAAATGTGAGGGNGGTACAGAGACTATCTATTTCTTACTTTTGGCCGCCTCTTTCTCTTTCTCACTAGCGTTCGTTGGTTTTTCGTGTAGTAGAAGAGACCGCGATGAGTTGGCGAAATAAGGCTGGTGGTTGTAATGCCACGACCGTGTGAGGGGAGGAATTCTACACTGTCACATTTGCACCACGTCATTAATAACAAGTCAATCATATTCATTCTTTTCAAACAAAAGTACAATAAAAATATTTTTTTACAATCATGATAGGACATATATTCTTAAAAGGATTAATTTGATTGATTTGTTACGCCACGTCACTAATATACCCGTTGCATTCTAGAATTTTTCGTGTGAGGGGGACACGTGGGGCCCACATGTCCGGGTTAAACACTTTGTCTCCGGTGACAGCTTTTTTTTTTTTTTTTCTTTTAAGAATTTATTATAATTATTATTATGTCTAAAGTTCTAGACTTTCTTTATTTATCATTCTTAAAAAATTAATATTAAAAATATTATTTTAAAATTTTAAAGTCTTTTAAATATATACATAAAGTTAAATTTTGTTAGTGAAACTGTCAGGACCAGTCATTATCTCTGTAAAATTATTATTTTACTTTTTCAAATATATTTTTTTTATCGTTACCAATTTTTTTTATTTGCTCGTAAGTTAGGGACAAAAGAAGTATTTTGATATTTTCTTGTCTAAATATATCATTCTACTATTACCAATATTTATTATTTACTTTAAGTTATAGGTAAAATAATATTTCATTATTTTTTAACTATGGTATAAATTTAATTCGGGTTTGGTCCAAGATGACTTAACGGATACTAAAAGTAAAAATATTTTGTAAAAATATTTTTGAATAACGATAAAATATATGAGGGATATATTTAAAACAAAAAGGTAAAAACAAATGAGATATTCTAAAAATTTTAAGGAATATAAAGATAATTAATTTTATAAATTATACCACTCATTCATCAATTAAACTTCGCTTCATTGGTATGTTCCTAAATATTGTAAACTTTGTATATGTGCGAGCGTAGCGTTACTCAGTTTTATCTGTTTTATTATGATAGGAGAAAAGATGACATGGTGTTAACCAAAATTAGTGCTAATTGGGCCGACCTTTTGACTTTAGCTTCAGTTATAATTAATTTTAATCGAGTATGTAATATATATATATATAGAGAGAGAGAGAGGGAGAGAGAGAGGAGTAGAGCGCGCTAATATACTATCAGAAATATAGAGGATCTGGTGCTTCCGATTTTTTAGCCCTTAGATCAACCCCTTTGATCATTTCTAATATTTGAATTAATACTATTATCCTGTGGGGATTACTTAACCTTAGGAATACTACTCAACTCTAGAGGAACCGCAATCATCCTAATTGTATAATTTTTAATCCAATGGTCAAAAAATTGGAAACATCAGATCTTCTATACATCCGATAGCATAGTAGTTCTACACGAGAGAGAGAGAGAGAGAGAGTTGGGTTTGAATACTATTAATAGTATTTGCCCTTTTTGTTATCAAATTTTTAACTATTGTATCAATTCCTTTAATCATTTCTAACAATTGGATTAAATATTATAATTCAGTGGGGACCACTCAATCCTAGGGAAACCACTCAACCGTAAGGGACTAGTATCATTCTAACTCTACAATTTCTCGTCCAATAATTAAAAACTTGATAGTAAAAGGCCATAAGAATGCGGATTATCGAAAGGAAGATCATTAAAAATAGAACCGTAAATAATGGTTAACTAGTCGATTTTTGGTAGGTGGAAGTGTAAGAAAAGCTTTTCCGATTACGAGTCTTTTGAAAAATACAGCAATTAGAGCACCTCGTTGAGATGTTCATTAATCAAATGATCCAAACTTTGAACTACTGGATCTGTTAATATTAAGGCGACTTTGTTAATAATAGGACTCTCTGAATAATTAGATTAAAAATGGTAGCGAGTACAAGCTATAGAATAAAACAAATCCAATAACCAATTATACGTGATAAGCCACAGTTAATTAATTAAAACAGAGGTAATAAAAGTAGGGCCCATGAACACGAGGGCGGCGGGAAACACACACCGCGACAATGCACATGAGTCTCAATTTGAACAACTCTTCTTTGTTCTAAAGTTCCTAATAAAATAAATACACTCTCGTGATAATACACTTTGGCTTTGTTATTTGTTTTTGGCATACTATTATGCTAGTGTTACCTCGCAAGTAAACTCTTTTTTGGAAATGGTCAAAATTTTGAACATGTCCTTTTTAGCAAAAGACCAAAAAAAGAGGGTGCATTAAAATTACTTACTGAGTGGATTTTAGATCTAGTCAAGGTTAAAGAAAGGGCCAAAAAAAAAAAAAAAGTTATTGTTACGATTTTGTCTACTACATCACTCAAGAACATTTCAAATCATATAAAACTTAAAATTAAAAATCTAATCTACGAATTTTCCTATAACATCATAAAAGCTTTTTTTGAAGAAACAACATTTAAGAACATAAAGAACTTCAAAAAAAAAAAAAAAAAAAAAAAAAAAAANAAAAAACTGTTTATGGATCTTGTTGTGTTGTACATTATTTCAACGTGGTTGATAAATAGTAAGAGGACGTGATCGATCTCTACCCAAACTGAGGAAGCAACATAGACTAGAAGATGAAAAATCAGCAAAAAATTGTAGGGTTGAAAAGGGGTTGATTGAAATAAAAATTATTAATATTCATTAATTAGTGTAGTGTTTATAATATGAAGTTGAATGGAACCATTCTCACTGCTTAGAATTAGATTGTACGTAATTTGAAAATTAGAACCTTATTAATTAATTAAGTCAAACAAATGCACAAAAATGTCTTGTTGTATGTGACACTTGGTTCCCTACTTTTTAGCTTAGTCCAAAAGTTGGACTATGGCAATTGGCCTTCATAAATTGATCTGATCTTTTTTCTTCTATCTCCGATACTAAAATTATCTAGTTATTTTCATAGAAATTATGAAAAATGAAGAACTAAATATGATTTATCGATCAACAATATTTGAGAGAATCTTATAATATTATGATATACATGTTGCAATACTAGCTTTGTCAATGATAATTTGATGTTATTTTTACCGGCAAACACTTATTCTAAATCTCTCTAATTTCTTTTTTTTCCTTTTTCAATACAAGAAACTTCCAACTAATTAATTAAACTCCAGAGCTTACAATAAAAAAAGACATGGTTAAACTCTGAGTATTTTATGCCTTTTGTTATAAAACATTTATCGGATTTGTGTTTTTGTCAAAATAAGCCATCATTTTAGA
Source organism: Ananas comosus (assembly GCF_001540865.1). NCBI lineage: Eukaryota > Viridiplantae > Streptophyta > Magnoliopsida > Poales > Bromeliaceae > Ananas > Ananas comosus. The sequence goes on from NC_033636.1 coordinate 10,087,735, forward strand.
TTTTATAGATTCATCCTAGTTTTTAATAAACTGACCAAAATACTCTTTTTCTTTTCTCTCTTCTTTTTTTCCAGCCATTTGTTTTTCTGTTTTCGTTCCTGATTCATCTTTCTCCTTCCCATTTTTTCCTTTTCTCCAACTTTCACTCTTTCTCTTCCTCCTCCATTGCCCCCCATATTGACGTCACGCTCCGCTCTCTTATCTCGCCTACACCTCCGCCGACGCCGGCTCTGATACGGCATAGATTGTAGAGATGAGGCTGTGGCGGAGTGCATTGCTGCGGACCGCGATGGCGACGAGGGTGCCACAAAATTCGAGGACGACAGGAAAGGAAAGCGTGTCATGTAGTGGCAATAGACGGGAGAGCGGATAGAAAATAAAAAATAAAAAATATTTTTTCCTCAAAAGATCATTATTTATCGTGGCCGCTACAAAAAAAATAAAAAAGTAAAGAAGAAAGAAGAAAAAGACGGAGTTGCACTGTTTTAGATAAAAGTTATACTCTTTGACGAAAATTATACTGTTTGAGATAATAATTATACTGTTTGAAACAAAAGTTATAATTTTTGACACAAAAGTTGGGTTAGCAGAAGTTGAAGCAAAAGTTGTAGATGCCTACGATGATCTAATTCATGTTTACCTTTGAGTCATTTTTTAAGGGTAAGATAAATTGTCTATCACAAAAATGCATTATTGTTGGCTATTTATTATTGAGCTAAAATAAGCCCAATTTGCTTCCTCGTGATAATAGGCCAGAGACTAAAAAATTGAATTGGATGAGGCTAATAAATTGAGTAGGACTGTAGTCCACAAAAGGCTTAACAGTATGAGACCCAACAATAGAACTAACTTTCAAGTGGATTGAAGAAGGTCAAAGCCCGTAAACGCCGTGGTTGAATTCTTAAATCTGATTGATGCGCCTTTCTTATTAGCAAGTAATTTTGGAATAATTAGTTAGCACTTACGATCTACAATTATTACTTATTTTTAACTAAAACCCTTAGATGGTAGGGTGCTTTTCAAGTGGTCTTTCTCAAATTTGAGGATATATTATAATCTAAGATCTCCAAGTTTCTCAACCTTTTTTTTTTTTTTTTCAAAGCAATAGATCACATCCAAAAATCTCATTTCTGAGCCCTAATATGTTTTTTTTTAGAGATAGGAAACACGCTACCCACTTCGTTTATTTCATTTAGAAATAAACTTAGCTGAAAATGTGAATCAATTAGAATTCAAACTTGGAACCTCGGGTATCAACCACCAAACCTTTTGCTACTTGCTATAGAGATGGTCGGTTTCTCAACCTAATTTAATATGGCCTTTTAGTTCACTTGTGTATTTTGGTTGATGATAGTGTACCTTTAATTTCCAAGAGATTACCATAGGCGACTCACCATTGATTTGGATGGATAATTGCGACGAAGATCAAATAAACTTATGATTAGTTCCCAGTAACTATTACAAATTTGTTCTAGTTTAATTTATATTAGGGCAAATTGCACGTTTGGTCCTCAAATTATGAGGCAGGCGACACTTTGGTTTTCAAAGTTTACCTTATTAAAATTTTTAATACAAACTTTCAAAATTATTCTAATCAAGTTATTCTACTCAATTCAGTAGGTAACTAAAAAATGTATATGGCTAGTTGATATAAAAGTGATATAACATCTTAATTATTAGCGTATCATCAATCACAGAACAATTCCATCGCTTTTATATTAACGATACGTTAATATTTAATCAACTAAAGCAAATTGATAGGACTTGATCATTGCAAAAATTATGAAAATCTAAATCATAAATTAGAATAAATTAAAATTTGAATACTAAAATATTACACGCCTCATAGTTTAAGGATCAAACATGCCATTCACCCTTTATTACAAGTTTACAACACATCCAGCGATTGAAAAGCACATATGCAACTAGCCTGCAATGGCCTAGATTGGAAATACTTCCCTAAACCAAACAATTATTATTCCTTTTTCTTCTTTTTTTTTTCGGGTTATGTTTGCACCAGAAACCAGGGGCATCAAACTCGCAACCTTTGAAAGCGCGAGGACTTACGCGAACTTCATCAATTCATCATGTAAGGTCGCCGAGTGCTGCTCTTCGACGCAGGACATCACCAGCCTCACACCCTCTTTCGGCACCGGCGGTTTGATGAATGCGGCCCTGCCGAAAACATTGAAGTCGGAACTAGCAACGCACGGAAAGACGTAGCTCGGCGACCCCCACCCGTAGTCGACCTCATAGTACCCCAGCCGAGTCCAATCCGAAACGAGCAGCATTCGATAGTCCGGCAGGGCGCGCGAATTCGACATTACTTCTCCTTTTAACCACGCGAGAATCCGTCGGACACGGTTTGTTTAGCTTGTCGAATTACCCCAACTAGCGCGACAAGCGACCCATTCGCCACTTGCTTGCTCGGTAAGGTGATCCCTACGGGATACACGCAGTTCCCGTAGTAGCCGCCGTCGATCGAGAGAAGCTCGTTCAGGCGGTGGCGAGCATTCGCCATGTAGTAAAGGCAGACGTCGGCGTCGGGCTCAACGTTGATGGCCCGCGTGCGCGACTGCCACAGCATGGCCGTGACGACATCGAAGGTAGAACAAATTTGGCCTGTCTCGGCCGCGACTCGGTCCTTGACTCGGTTGATGCTGGGGAGGGAAACGTCGAATTCGGCAGATTTGAATCTGTAGAAGGTGTATTGTATCTCGGGCCCTGCTGGGCCTTGGGCCGAGGTAGTGGGCTTGGGAGGGCTCGGAACAGATTCTCGGCGCCAGGTTGCGGTGACCGTCGGCTCGGCGAGACCTCTCGTCAGCTCGGCCACGGCGTTCAGGAACTGGGCAGAGCCGACACCGTCGAAGACTGTGTGGTTGTAAGTGATGCAGACGGTGAAACCGCCGCATGTGAATTTTGTCACCTGAAGAATTATGTTCATGCAGTAACTATCTAGAAATTTACCAACCGTTTTTAGAGTATGTGACAAAGAATTTAGTGGTTGGTATCCGAGGTCTCAAGTTCGAATCACAGTTGATTCACATTTTCAGTTAAGTTTATTTCTAAATGAAATAAACGAAGCGGGTAGCATGCTACCTATCTCTCTCAAAAAAAAAAAAAAAAAACTATCTAGAAATTTGATGAAATAGAGTCCTTAACTTTATTTTATTTTATTTTATGGTGGGAACTCTATTAAATTTTAATTTTTGTATTTGGTTTCATTAAGTTTAATATTTTTCTTAATTATTAGCCATTTTTAATTTAATTTTATTTGCCAAAAAATTAAAGCCAATATATTTGGTATATCATCAATAATTTTTAAAATTTTTAGACCGTTGGGAAATTTGATATTCACTCTGACGAGTTTACAGTCTAAAAACTCTGATATCAAATTTTTATATTTATAAAAATTATAATTATTTATGATTATAGCATAAATATAAAAAAATTAATTTAATTATTCTGAATTCTAAATGTGAACGTAAAATTTTCGTATAAATCGCGTATACGAATTATTGACAAATCTACTTTATAAATCATATTTTTTTTACGAATTTAAAAATTAAAATACGAATTTTATTTATATTTTATTCATATCAAATTTTTACCGTATTCTAACGTACTTGGCTCGTTGACCCTCCTACATCATAGCACCAGCTCTCACATGCATATATCTATATATACTCACCTATTACGTATCCAATCGTGATATAATTAAGAATTCTACTCTAATTTATACTTAATAAATTTAAAATACTTATTCTAATCTAATAAAGATTCAACTATAATCTAATCAAAATATCAACATAAACCAAAATTACTTAATTACAGAAAATCAAAGGAAAAAAAAAAAAAAGTCTCATTCCAGAAAAAAACAAAAAAGTGAGGTGTCTTACCAAAATATCCTATAATGGATGTAGTACCACCTTATATTGACAGTTTTGTCCTTTATAAACAGTAAGGACCGCAATTCTTATTTATTAGAACAGTATGTTTGATCTATAAAGTAATTTATTTTATTTAAAAAATAAATTTGAAGATTAGTAGTATTTAATTTTAAGAGATTATTGCCTATATATTCTTCAAAATTTTGGAAATATTTTTATATATCCTTCTTCTTTTTTTTTCTTTTCAATATAACTCTCATATATTCCTCCATTATTTCAAAATACTCATACAGTTACCATCCGTAAAGTTAACTTGGGTTAAATATGAGTTAAATATCTAACACAGTTAAAAAAAAATTAAAATACTACTTTTGCCCTTAACTTAAGGGCAAATAAGAAATGTTGTTGATAATAAAAGAGTATATTTGAAAAGACCAAAAAATAAAAAACTTTTTGTGCTCCTAACTTAAGGGCAAATAAGAAAAATCGGTGATAATAAAAGGTATATTTGAAAGTGCAAAATAGTGATTTTATAGAAATATTATAGTTCATTAACAGATTTTAATCCTTGGAACATAAGAAAGGCATTTTCAATATTAGCATTCTAAGAAGGGTAAATAAGAAAATCGAAAATTTTTCAAAAATATATAAGCAATTGTCCCTAATTTTAAATATTTGACCACACTCTTTATATACCAAATATATCAATATTTTAAACAAACCATAGCTAAATAGAACTTTCAATTTAAAAAAAATCAAATATTAACTAACTAGAATTATTTAAATTAGAATAAAAAATCATAGGCTAAAGAAGTTCTAATAAAAAAATGAAGTTCAGGTGGCTTTTTTTACTTAAAATTACTTTTATTTGATGGATCTCTCTGTAATTTTACCTTCTTCGGTACTATTAATGGCTAATTAATGATGGCATTAAAACTAGTGTCTACTCAGTTCCGAGTTTTTCTTTTTTTACTTTGTTATTTTTTTCTTTTATCCTTTGCGTTGGAACAGTCCAATTATCTTGCTATTTCGTTAATAGCCTTTGGATTGGGGAGCTCATAATAACAAAACTAGTATTACTTAAAAACTTTACAATTTTTTTTTATTTTAAAAAATAGATAGTATGCTATTCACTTCATTTATTTTATTTAAAAATAAATTTAATGAAAAATATGAACCAATTAGGATTCGAACTTGGAATTCAAATACCAACGACCAAACTCTACAAATTTATATTGATAATAATAACGACTCTTTAGAAGCCAAAATAAAATACTCATAAATTTTATTTTTCGCCCCTTTCAGAGATCTGAGTTGTCTCACCCATATAGCTAAATTTACTTTTTTATTGAATGAAGCGGATACCATGCCCTCTTTTTCTTAAAATAATAATAATAATAATAATAAGAATAATATAATTTATGCTGCTAATAGGTGTGTACATACCTGCGCCATGAAGATGACGTTCTCGTGGTTGAGCTCCGGCGGAGGCCGCGCCGCGAGAACGGCGTGCAGTTTCGAATCCCAATCGCCGAAGCCGTCGAGGCTGCATTCGGCGGAGGCCTCGACGAACCACACGCCGTCACCGTCGCCGTCGCCGGAGCACTCGATCTCCAGCTCGCCCCCGGCGGGCTCGACAATCCGTCCGGCGACCGGGTAGTAGTGCACGAGCGCCCTCGACAGCCCTTCACTTATGGCCTTCGCCGGATCTTCGCCGCCGCCGCCGCCGCCGCCGCGCCGGAAGACGAAGACGATATCTCCGGAGAACCGCAGCCCCGGCAGGCGGTCGAGGAAGGAGAGCTGGAGGCTCCCTCGCGGCGTCGGCTCGCAGGCGCGGACCAGAATCGCCGGCTCTTTCGTGATCGTGCAGTGGCCCGCCATGCTCCTCACTCAGATCTCCAAGTAATGGAGCGTGCCTAGCCACTTAGTTTAGTGCCTTATTTTTCTTCATCCATGCTGGCTTGTACGGACAACATACTATTTTACCCACTATCCTTTTTATCCCATCTACTCCAGCTAAATATTATTTTTTTTAATACTGGACTAACTCCAACCCCCAATCTAACACAAAAAATATTCTAACCCTATCTTAACCCTGAACTTAACCCTATTCCTGAAATAACAAATTTTTTCTTAATCCGAAAACAAACGGTAGCTAAACATACAAATCTATCACCCATATCTCTCTAAACATATAAAATTACTAGCAATATTTCTAAATCTTAAACCTTTCTATTACCAATACCTTTTAAATTCCATGTCCTCTTATATATACAAAAGCACTAATGATATTCTCTAATTTAGAGAGTCATCTACAAAATTACAATTTTCGAAAGGGTGTGGAAGAAATTAATCTATAAAAATAAGACATTCAATCTTTTATTTAAAAATTGTGCTTTAAAATAATCTACTTTTCAAATTATGTAAAACTAAATATATCATGCATCACATGTCCACTTTAACTAAGTTTATACTATATATAAAAATATGTATTCAAATTTGAATCTTTGATGGGCCCATTTGTACAGAGAAATAAAAAAATAATTATTGTGATATTATGATAAAAAAAATTTAAAAATAATAACTGGGGATCATGAAACCCCAAAGTTCGCGACAGCTCTTATGCCGAATCCCCAAAATGGCGACCATTCTTTACTTAGTATTTTCAAACCTTCTAATTTACCTTATTATTTAGGTTGCGTTTGGTTCGGGTATAAATAAGAACTATTTATTTCAGAAATAGATATAAGTTCAGATATAAGCAGAAATTAGACAAATTTTATGTTTGGATAAAAATTGAGTTGTTCGTAAGAATAAAATAAATAATGTTTGAATTGTTAGATTAGAATAAAAAAAAATAAAAATTATATTTTAAATTAAAAGTATTTTATTTAATTAATTAATATCAAAATATTACTTAAAAATAATAAATTAATATTAGTCATTATAATTGAACTCCAAAACACAAGTTGGCCGAATCTCATAGTACTTAGGCAACAGTTGAACATGTAGAAAAATTAAATGATTCTTCTAGTTATAATAGAAAAGTTTACACACTGATAATGAGCCCATTTGCATGCTTAAATACATGCATAGTAATTTGAGGATTTACAACTTGGTACCACAGAGTTGGTAAACGAGACCATCAAATTTTAAAAATAAATGTGACTTGCCTTGTACATGCGTTTTAACTAGTGTGTGCGATGTATATTCTAAATACAAAAATATAAAAAATCTTTTCCAGATTTGGGGCAGGGCGTACATTTGACACGGGATAGCTTGGTGGCAAGGCCTAATGCGCACTCGAAGAGGGCTAGGCTCAACGAACTGGTAGCTGACTGGTGGGTTATATGAGAAATCAGGAATGCAGTAATCTTTCGACAGATACAGATGAACCCTAATTTAGCTGTGACTAAGATTATACAGTTGTACAATCTGTGGGAGTGGTCCTTCGCTGCCACATAGCCGTCTTGTGGGAGTGGTCCTTCGCTGCCACATAATAAAATTATACACAATAGTAACGGAACACCAAAGTACAGTGTAGTAATGTATATAAATAAATATAATTAATCCTAATAAAAAATAGAAAATGATCTATTTATTCCTAACAATAGCTAACTATCATATAATCTATAACTTTTTGGGTTTAATTTATGTCATTTAGAATATCTTTTTTATTTAGCACAGACACAATGTAGTATAAATAAAACTAAACAAATAAAATCAAAGTATTCTGGAATAACAAAGTAAACTATATATTAAAAAAAAAATCTTCGAAACTAAAAAACTGCTGAACAAAATATAAAAAACATAAAATTTCTTAAAATGAATCTAATTAAAACTATCTAATTCTGGCCTCCAAAACCAAACAAATAAAATGAGAGTACACTAAATAAATGAAATAAAAAAGAGGCATATTAAAATAGTAAAAAAAATTGATATCAAAATAGTTAAAGAAAATTAGAAAATACTAATTATTAATGCATATTATCTGGATCGTAACTTATATATACTACAACAATAATTGAAGGGTAGGAGAGGTAAAAGAGGTATTTTAATTAGCCATATTTTGGACAAATTATTAGTAATATAGGCAGTTTTGATGAGTTTTAAAATTTGAAGGATATTTTGTATATTGACAATTTTTGAAAAAAATTTATGTAATTAAGAGTGCATGTAAAAGCCTGATAAAATTAACCCTATTAATTAGATATTATAGCAAGTGTCTAACTAATGAAGTTACAAAATAAGAAAAATTTGGATTTAATTCTACTATGATATTACTTAAAAACTAAACCGGTAAAACATGACACAGAAATGTAGATAATATATCAAAAAAAAAATGACACAGAGAAACGAAAATAAATAGAGTATAATTTATCATTATAAAAAAAATGACAACCTAATAATTTTGTATCGGATAATATGGTAAAATATGAGAATTTTATATACGATAGATCGAGACGCTAGAATTAATAATTGAGCATAAGCAATTTAGTAAAATTGTGCTTTTTTGTCGATGATAGTGTACCTTTAATTTCGAGGAGATTTAACAAAGGCTACTCATCATTTAATATATTCGGATAGATGGATGGATAATTGCAACGCAGATCAAATAAAATTAAAGATTGGTTCCCACTGATGATCACAAATTTGTTCCAGTTTATTTTATTTTACGACACATCCAGGCATAGCTAAGCACGCATTCAGCTAGTTTTTTTCTTCTTTTTTTTTTTGTTTTGTTATTTTATTCTAGAAACTCGATCGATAAATTTCGACATGCGGGAATCAACCTCGCAACCTTTGAAAGTGCGAGGACTTAGGCGAACTTCATCAATTCATCATGCAAGGCCGCCGAGTGCTGCTCTTCGACGCAGTGCATCACCAACCTGATGCCCTGTTTCGGCATGGGCAGCTTGAGGAAGGCGCACGAACACACAACATTGAACTCGGAACTACAACCGCACGGGTAGACGAAGCTTGGCTCTCCCCACCCGAAGTCGATCTCACAGTACCCCAGCCGATTCCAATCCGTAACGGTCAACATTCGGTAGTCCTGCAGGGCGTGTAAATTCGTCGCTCCGTCTCCATTCATCCAACGCGAGAATCCGTCCGACACGGTTCGCTTAGCTTCTCGAATTAGCCCGACTAACACGACGAGCGACGCATTCGCGACTTGCTTGCTCGGTAAGGTGATCCCTGCGGTATACACGCAGTTCCCGTAGTAGCCGCCTTCGATCGAAAGGAGCTCGTGTAGAACGTGGCGAGCATTCGCCATGAAGGAGAGGCCGACGTCGGCGTCGGGGTCGAGGTTGATCGCCCGTGTGCGCGACTGCCACACTACGGCCGTGACCACGTCGAAGGTGGAACAACTTTGGCCAGTCTCGGCGGTGACTCGGTCCTTGACTTGCTTGACGCTTTGGAGGGAAATGTCGAATTCGGCAAGTTTGAAACTGTCGAAGGTGAATTGAATCTTGGGCCCCTCCGGCCCTTGGGCTGAAGTGGTGGGCCGGGGTGGGCTCGGAATGAGTTCTCGGCACCAGGTGGGGCTGACGGTTGGCTCGGCGAGACCTCTCGTCAGCTCGGCCACGGCGTTCAGGAATTGGGCGGAGCCGGCGCCGTCGAAGACCGTGTGGTTGTAAGTAATGCCGACTGTGAAGCCGCCGCACTTGAATTCTGTCACCTGAGGAGTTGTCGGAAAGTCGTCGGTAGAGAAAAATACTTTTGCGAATGAAAATGCTCTTCATTGTCAAAAAAAATTATGTGAAAATGCTCGCGACGATCAGATAACGATCACTGATTGACGAAAAGAATTCGCATCTCACCGTTGAAAGCCTTCCTCTACAATTTTTGTTTTTCCTATTAACTCCACTATATGAGCAAACTAGTACAAAAATCAAAGCCCACAAGAACAGTGTCTTGGAGAGGGGCATAATACTATACTTTCAGGCTTCCTTTCGTTCGGATATAAATAAAAATTACTTATTTTAAAAATAAATACAAATTTAGATATAAGTAAGAAATAGACGAATTTAGTATTTGAATAAAAATTAAGTTGTTCCCGAAAACAAGAAAATTAGTGTTTAAATAATTAAGATGGAATAAGAAGAATATTAGATGGTTATAAATAGAAAATAATAATTTTACTCCTCTCATTATATTTAAATTTAAATTTTAAAATTCTACATTTATAATTTTAAATTTTAAATTTTAAATATTAAAATTTAAAATTTATAATCTCAAATTTTAAATTTTATAATTTTATAATTTAAATTTCAAATTTTAAATTTAAGACCAATTTTAAAATTTAAAAATATAAATTATCAAATTTTAAATTTTAAAAATTTAAAATATCAAATTTGAAATTTTAAAATTTAAATTATAAATTTTAATTTTGATATTATAAATTTTTAATTTTAAAAATTTAAGTTCTAATTTAAAACAAAAATCTCTCTCACGATGAGGGGAACAAGAGGTGGGCTTGTTCCCACCCCTGCGTGGGAACTATTAATTCCCACCATAGAGGATTATCCCACCCACCCTATTTACTGTTTGGGTATAAAAGGAGATAAGGCCATATCCCTCTCTTGTATCCAATCCAAGGTATAGTTTGGTTCGGATAGAAGGAACAACTGACTATTCCAAAAATAGGTACAAGTTCAGGTATAAATAAGAATTACATTAATTTTACATTTGGATAAAAATTAGTTGTTTTCAGGAATAAGAAAAATAGTTCTTGATTAGATAAAATAGAATAAAAAGAATATTGGGTGGTTATAAATAGAAAATTGATATTATTCCTTTTGTCATATTTAAATTTAAATTTTTAATTTTTAATTTTATTTTTAAATTTATAATTTTAATTTTAAATTTCAAATTTTAAAATTAAACTCTTTTTAAAGTTTAAAATTTTATGTTTGAAATTTAAATTTTAAAATATAAATATCAAAATTTAAATTTAAAAATATAAAATATCAATTTTAAATTTTAAATTTTAAATTTTAAACTTTAATTTTGAAATTATAAATTATTAATTTTTAAAATTAAAATTAGAATTTTTAAATTTAATTTTTTTAAAAAAATAATAGGAATGAAAACAAGTTCCCACCCCTATTCCACCTAAGTGTGGAAACAAATTATTACCATCCTTCGTTGGTTATCCCACCCTGAGAAAGTCAGATATAGTGTTTGGAGAACAAAGGAATAACCCCTTATCTCCTTTGTATTTTTTTTGAAAATTAGGTAGCAAGCTACCTGCTTCATTCACTAGGAAAATGAATTAGGCTTATATAATGAAAGCAGCCAGAGCCTCCGAGCAAAAAGGGCAAGATAAAAACAAAAGATGGACAAAAACAACAACAACAAAAGAAACAAAGACAGAAAAAAGCGAAAAAGACGAAGCACAGGAGAAATGAGAAAGGAAGAGCTACCACTACTGCTATAGCTGCTACAACCACCGCTACCAAAAGCTACTAAAACTACTGCGGCTGCTACGTTTTTCAATCAGCCATCAGCAGATTGATACGGTCTAAAGCTTGGGAAGGATTAATTTGCTTAGCACGAAAGAGAATATCATTCCTCTCGGTCCAAACCACCCACCAGACGGCGGATAGTAGAGACAGTACTTGTGCTCTTTTTTGTGCGCCAGCAAGGTTACAACCTTTTGACCAGAGTTCTCTGACATCCGTCGAGGGTTCGAGCAATAAGTTCGGTCCGTCCACTCGGTTCTAATTTGTTTGGTTGAGTAACAAGGTTACAACCTTTGTTACTCAACCAAACAAACGAGACTTAGAAGGTGAAACTTGCCGCATGGCATGTTCAAATTAATCGGTTCTAATTTAATTTAACCTGCTTCACATAAAATGTAAATTAAAATTTATCCTGATAAGTTAACAATAGGAATAAATTATATATTTCCTATTAAAACATATTTAATAAACTAAAATTAAACTCAAATTCTAGTATAATTCTACTTAACCTCTTAAAAACATGTACCTGCATCATGAAGATGACGTTCTCCATATTCACCTCCGGCGGAGGCCGCGCCACGAGCCCCGCCGCGAAAATCAGGCGCAGGATCAAATCCCAATCGCCGAAGCCGTCGAGGCGGCCTTCGGCGGAGGCCTCGACGAACCACACGCCGTCGCCGTCGCCGGAGCACTCGATCGCCAGCTCGCCGCCGGCGGGCTCGGCGATCCGTCCGGCGACCGGGTAGTAGTGCACGAGCGCCCGCGACAGCCCTTCCCTTATAGTCTTCGCCGGATCTTCCCCGCCGCCGCGCCGGAAGACCAGGAGGACGTCCAAGGACAGCCGAATCTCTGGCCGGCGGTCGAGGAAGGACAGCCGGTGGCTCCCCCGCGGCGTCGCCTCGCAGGCACGGACCAGAATCGGCGGCTTTTTGGTGATCGTGCAGCTGTTGGCCATGCTTACTGATCAGATCTCCAAGTAATGCAGAGTGCTGCTTAATTAGTTTAGTGCCCCAGCTTTCTTCATTCAATCATGCTCTCTTCTATATATGCGCACGCGCGCACACACAGAGTTGAACTAAAATACGCCTAAAAGCACCAACTCATTTGTACTTTTAAATTTCTAGCATTTAGATCTACTCTTTAATAATTAGTAATTTTTGAATCAAACATTATCCTAGCTATCACCATCTACCCCTATTATACTAATTCTACATCATCTCCATCCAAGAGCTACAAGCATACCAGCTCACTCTATATATATATATATATATATAAGTCTTAAAGACGATTATGTAAAAATCCAAATGTCATAAACAATTCTTAAGTTTGCTTTGCATTAATGTAATTAATTTTTTTTGCACCCTTGTGGTAGGTTCAATATACCATAGGTTTATAAATATATATAGAGTCTTAAGTCATATCCAAATCCCAAACTTTAAGAATATTATACTCTTCTTTTTTTCTTTTTTTTTTTTTGAGAGAGAGAGATAGAAAGCATGTTACTCGCTTCGTTTATTTTATATAAAAATAAACTTAGTAAGAAATGTGAATCAACTAGAATTCGAACTTGGATCTTAAATGCCAACCACTAAGCTCTTTGTCACTTGCTCTAGAGATGGTCAATTATATATATTTTGTTTTTCTAAGTAATATAATTTTTCATTTCCTCCAAAACATATATCTCATATTTGCACTTAGCTAGCCTTCGAGGGCAAGTAGATAAACGTTAGCAAAATGGAGACAAATTTATTCAGCTTCGAACAGAAAGACAAGTGCCGCATAAATTTTGACGAGTAAAATCATCCGTGAGTCTTTAATGAGCCGCAGTTGTTATGGGTAAGATTGATTACAGCATTATATTATACCAAAAGAAGACCGTTACATGAGGGTAGAGCGTTCAGACCTTTCTCCCAATGGTGGAGAAGTGTGATGAGATGTCGAGAAGTGTTTAAATATGGAGTTTCGTATGTACTGGGTGATGGGAAAAACATTAGGTTGTGGACTGACAGATGGACCGGAGAAATCCCTCTCAGTACTCGGTTTCCAAGTCTCTTCAGCAGAATAACTAATGACGAGGTAACAGTCTCACAATGTTGGAATGAAAAAGGGTGGAGATGGCGGTTCATTGCCAGAGGTTTTGGGACTGTTAGAGCCAACAGGAGACGTCAACAATTTTTGCCGCTAAAAAATTGGCTATCTCAGTACAGCCCAACTTATTCATCGAATATTCTTAAGTGGCGATGGACCTCCAACCAAATATTTACGGTTAAGTCGCTATACGATTTTATAACAGATGCAGGCCAGAGGGTCTATATGTACGATTACCTTTGGGGTTTAAAAATGCCGACCAAAATTAAAATCTTCATTTGGATCTTGCTTCGCAAGAGATTACTTACAAAGGACAGATTGATTAGTCGAGGGTGCCACGTAGACCAACAGTGCATTTATTGTGTGGTGTTCACAGAAAGCTGCGACCACCTTTTCGGCCTCTGTGTATTCGTCAAATTTATTACACTGTGCGAGGGAGGCACTGACACAAGCAAACTGGACGCGGGGGATGTACGGCGATTATGGATAGAAACATCTAGCATCCCCAATGTTGCAACGAGATCCAAGAGTCTAACCCGCTTGGCGGCAATCTGGTGGGTCATATGGACTGAACGCAATAATACAATTTTCCGTGGATTGCTTCCCAACGTAAGCCGGGCTGTGAATCACGTTAGGACTTTAACGAAGGGCTGGACTGAAGTTACGTGAATTGGACGATCTCTACCCCTCCCTCCGCAGTTTTTTTAGTATGTTGAGTTTATTTTTGGATTTTTTTGTTGTTTATTTTTGGGTTTCTCTTATTTGGTTTTTTTTTTTTTCTTTTTCGTCTTTTGTAGGAGACCTCAGCTGCCTTCATCATGTAAGCTTAGTTCATTCCGCTTAATGAATGAAGCAGGTAGCTTGCTACCTGTTTCTCAAAATCATCCGTGAGTCCGTGACAAAAGCCAAGCAAACACAAAAACCAAACAATACAACAACATGTGCTATACACCACATGGTACATTAATTATTGTCTTTATGGACTAGGAGTAAACTAATCCTTTACTATAACACGCGCAAATTAATTTATACAATTAATTTAAAGACAGCACATAAGTAATAATAAAATTATGCACAATAATAAAGAGAGAGAAAAAAAAAAAAAAAAAAAACACTAGAGTCACAGTACATTGATGGACATGCTGACAACTCTTTAATTCAATCATTTATTGCACGTTCGTCATGCCATGCACCAAAATAAACAAGCAAACTTAGATAAATAAAGGAAGGATACATCTTAATTGACGCTACATCTCACGGTTTATAATAATATAATATAATTAATAACTAGAAACTTTTAGTTAAAATCAGATTACGCGCGTAGGTACGTAGCATCGATCTTGGTTGGTACACATGAGCCTGAGTTAGACCAGCTTCTCCAACTCGCTCTGAAACGCCGCCACGTGTCGCTCCTCGACGCAGCGCATCACGAGCCGCACCCCCTGCTTCGGCACGGGCGGCCGCACGTAGACGCACGTGCCGAGGACGTTCAACTCGCCCGGGACGGGGAAGACGTAGCCGGGCCCACCCCACCCGTAGTCGACGTCGCCGTAACCGAGGCGGCTCCACTCCGTCACCATCAACGTCCCGTAATTCAACGGTACGTTGAAGCGCTCCTTCCCCGCGTCCCCGCTCAGCCACGCCGTGAACTCCGCCGTCACCGTCCGCTTCGCCTCGCGGATCAGCCCCACCAACGCCGTTAGGGACTCGCCCGCGACGCGCTCCCCCGGTGCGGATATCCCCACCGGGTACACGCAGTTGCCGTAGTAGCCGCCGCGGATCCCGAGGCGGTCGCATAGGACGGGGCGGACGTTGGCCATGAAGCTCAGGCGGACGTCCGCATCGGGCTCGGACCGGAGGACCGCGCGCGTGCGGGACCGCCACGTCATCGCGGTGACCGCCTCGAAGGTGGTGCACCCGAGGCCCGACTCGGAGCGGACGCGGCCCTTGACCCAGTCGATGGACTCGAGGGGGAAGTCGAACTCGGAGGGGGTGAACCGGTAGAAGGTGAGGTTGGGGGCCGAGGTGGGCTTGGCGGGTGGTGGTGGGCCCGGGATGGAGTCGCGGCGCCACGCCGGGCTCACCGAGGGCTCGGCGAGGCCCCGCGCCAACTCGGCCACCGCGTTCACGAACTGCGCCGCGCCGAGGCCGTCGAAGACGAGGTGGTTGTACGTGATCCCGACCGCGACGCCGCCGCATTTGAATTCGGTCACCTGGTTGTTTTGACATAATTAAACACAGAAAAAAGAGGGAAAAAAAAGAATAACTACAAATTTATGCTAATATAATATATGCTATTTTATATATATATATATATATATATATAGTTGAGCTGGAATACTATCAGTAGCAAACGGGCTCCGTTGCCACCCATTTATTTTTGATGATGGAGCCTCCAAATCGACGATCGGCACCGTTGAAAATGATCTATACCACTTGAAGTATCTAGAAATCAAATTTCATACTTTTTCGATATTGTTTTCTTGTCCATCAAGTGAGCGTAAAAATGAATGGCTGAAAATGAATATCCTCTAAAAAGTGATGATAGAAATTTTGTAATCATGATCGAGAATATAGATCTTGTTCTAAATAGTTTAAAGAATTTTCTAACCAAAATTCAATTGATTTGGATAGCTTTACACCGTTAAACGAGAAAACCCCTCATATCAACCATTAAAATTACTAATTTTGAAACCCTTTGATCATTAGGTAAATGATGTCGCAAAATTTTGAAATTGATTTCTAGATACTTCAAGTGATATAGATCATGTTCACGGTGCCGATCGTCGATTTGAAAGCTCCATCTTCGAAAACAAATAGGTGGCAACGGAGCCCGTTTGCTAACATAGCATTCCAGCTCAACTCTATATATATATATATATATATATATATATATATATATATATATATATATAGAGTATAGGCTAGAATACTTTTACAAGTATCACCCAAGTAACACTTGTGTGTTTTTAGCCATTGGATCTACTTTTTGATTACTAATAGGCCTTGGATCAAACACTATTCCACCTACCACCACCTACCACCATCATCTCAACCTCACATCTCTCCATCCAAGGGCTAAAAACACACAAGTGTCACCCAAGTGATACTTTTACAAGTATTCTAGCATATAAATATATATATATATATATATATATATATATATATGAAGTGCTTAGGAAATAATTGAACCAGTGAAATATATATGATATAGATAGATTGAGCTGAAGCATTGTGGGCCGGAGTGGGCGGTATGAAGATGAAGGAGAAGAAGCCGACAAAATAATGGACCAGACATTGCCTGGGCGTGCAGCAATTGGCATAAATATTTTATTATTTGCAAAATCTACAATTCAAAATGAACTGTAGCCTTACGATCTATATGAATTGTAGATTAATATTTCTTTACAAAGTAAATAAATACCAGTTGAAACAAAAGCGTCAGAGCGGAAAAGAAGAAAAAAGAAGAAGAGAGCGACACGTTCGACGAAATGCCCCAGAGAAGCCGAGGGAGAAGGGAGGGTACCTGCATCATGAAGAGGAGGTCGTCCTTGTTCACCCCGGGCGGGGGCCGCGCCACGAGGTCGGCGCTGGGGAAGGGGAGTGGGGCGCCGCCGAGGTGGCTCACGTCCTCGAGGGCGCACGCGGCCGCGGCCTCGACGAACCACACGCCCTCGCCCGTGCACTCGACCTCGAGCTCCCCGGGGCGCGGCTCCGCGAGGCGCCCCGCCACGGGGTAGTAGGGGACGAGCGCCCGCGAGAGGCCCTCGCGCACCGCGCGCGCCGGGTCGCGGCCCCCGCCGCCGCCCCCGCGGGGGAACACGAGCACGAGGTCGCGGGAGAGGCGCATGCCGATGAGGCGGTCGAGCGCCGAGAGCGCCAGCGCGCCGCGCGGCGTGGGCTCGCTCGGCTCGACGAGCGCCGGGGCGCGCTTCGTGATCGTGGCCGCGTCGACGGTGCTCATGGCGAGTGGGGAAAGAGAAAGTAACAGCAACGTGGGTGTTGTGAGCTGAGTGCTCCACTGCCTTTTCCTCTTATTTAACTTTTTTTTTTTCCTTTTTCGGTATATGGACAAAACTTTTATAAAATTACGAAAATAACCCTATTCATTATTAAATTTAAAAATATTTTATTTATTTTTGTAAGTAATAAGTTACTGCCTTTGTATGCGAATACATGTATAGTATTTACTATTAATTTTCCTAGCTTTTAAATTAAATATTATTCTACATATACCTACTAAATCCAAAACATTCAAAGTATAAAAATTATGTAGGAAATAATATTTTTTTACTACCAAAATCACTCTAACTTTACTCTCTCTCTATCCAAATATATGAAGTCCAACTAAGTTTCGTTTAGGAGCCTGTTTTTGGTGTTAATAGCTTTTTGACTCTTCAATAAATTTTTTTGCATTTTGGATTATAAAAAATAGGGGGCCCACCATTGACCACTATCCACTATTATTGGGTTTTGATTCGATCACTAAAAAGTGTTTGTACTTCTAAAATTTATATAATGAATAATGGATATAATAGTCTCACACTAGTGACTCTCTCTATCAAATTTTTTTATTTGGTCCCTTATTTTCGTCAATCAAGAAAATAATTTTGTCCTATATAATAATTATCATAATATATTTAATTATTATAATTTATATTTATAAATAAAATATATTTAAAATATATTGTATAATAAATATATAATATAATATATAATATATAATAATAATTATAAATATTTAATATTATAAAATATATTATTATATATTTATAAATAAAATTATATATATATAGGTGAGTGGTCCAGTGTGGACCACTCATCTCGGTCCACGAGCTCTTACATGAGCTCGTGGACCCCGATGCAAGGAAGCCCCATTAGTCCCGATAGTTTTCGTTTTCCGTCAAGATTCGGCCGAAAACGAAAAGCTCGGTTTTACGTGAAATCTGTAAAATAATTTTTCCTATAAAATTTTTTTACGTCGAATCAAACGCTAGAAAAATAATTTTTCACTGAAAATAATTTTTCACTGAAAAAATTTTTCTGACCATTTTTACAGGGAACCAAACGCCCTCTAAGTGGAGTGGTGGTGGTTGTGGATGTTGAGTTGTTGAAAGTACTATCAGATTTGCAAAAGAAGGGAGCTAAGTATGGTTAAATTATTTTATAAATATATTATTATTTAGCGATATATGTTTAAAAATTATAAATAATTTTCGGAGAGCGATCATGGCGCGACGGATTTGGGGCGAATCAAAAATTTTTTTCATTTCTTGCTCTGAATCCGTCTCGAATCATATTAAAATTACATCATTTCTTACTCCGAATTCATTCATTTCCTCTCGTTTACTAACCCATTCGGGACGGATTGGAACAAAAACTCCACCAATCCAGATCCATTTGCATCCCTAATGTAAACCCACAACTTTGTTATAGATGTGAAATAACCGTTGTACTCTAAAAACTTAGCTGTTAGAAAATGGTGTTTTAAATATTTTTATATTTAACACTTTTCCTCATGTTTGGACTCAAGACTTTTTTTAATCGGCCCATAACGTGGGCTGGAATTAAATGAAAAGCTTAAGCTGTTAGAAAACGATGTTTTAAACATTTTTATATTTAACACTCTCCCTCACGTTTGGACTCAAGACTTTTTTTAGTCGGCCCATGACGTGGGCTGGAATTAAATGGGAAAAAATTAATATGTTAGGAGCCTGACGCGTGACTCGAACTCAGCATGTGAAACAACCGTTGTACTTTAAAAGCTTAAGCTTTTAGAAAACGGTATTTTAAATATTTTTAAATTTAACAATAGACAACAAAAGGTGCAGAAATAAGGCGCAGATTAGGAATGCAAATTGAGCTGGATTGGTAGAGCTTCCATCATGACAGTAACTGAAAATAAAAAGATCTAAAAAAATATAACTCGTTTTGAGTATGTTTCGATTCGCCAAGTAAATAAAATGAAAGGCAGAAGATTTTTTTTTTTTATCGATCCGTCCTGAAGGGACTGTTAAGTTGAGGGTTAATCCGTCCCATATCTGCTCCGATCCGATAAATTTGTCCCATTTGCACCCCTACGACAAATCAACCTAATGTCATTAGTTTTACATGAACCAAATAACGCAACATACGAGTTTTCACCCCAATTTTACTACGGTCGTCCTACAGTGAAAACAAACACGCCGAAAGTGAGAGGTAAACTCGTACCGAATATTTCTATGCTAAGTTAAGGTAAATTACATTTACGCATTCAAATGTATTTCGATCGTCTCTTGCATTAAAGAAATAAATTTAGTTGTATTTTTGTATCAAATAGATTCAGAAAGTTAAAATAATCAATTAAATAATTTTACTGGAATAGTTTGTCATGTATAGCATTTTTTTTTATAAGAGCAATATTACCTATACACCTCTAGATTAGATGTTCATCTTATATTTCATCTCTCCAAAGATCTCTCCTTTCTCAAATCTTATCAATTTTTTAAAACTAAAATTTAAATAAACTTTTGTGAATCTTAAAATATCATGGATATAAGCTTTACACTTATATATAGGTGTACTGGTAGGATATTTTTCGTTACAACTCTAACTCCCTCATAATTTTTTAATGTTAATTTAATTATTAATTTAAAATTTAAACCTACTTGCACAAGTAAATCTATTGTAGAAAATCCTTACCAATATATTTTTTTTTACTATAGTATGGATGGTTCGAAAATTGGTTTTTATTTTTCTTTTAAAAAATAGATAGCAAACTACCTGCTTCATTCATAAAGCGGGATGAATTAAGCGTATATGATGGAAGCAACAACGGCCTCCGAAAAATAAGGTAAGTACAGAAAGAAGAGCAAAGTAGTAGAAGAAAGACTAAAAAGTGAAACAGTAATAAGAAAACAGTAGTAAGAGAAGTAAGGGGAAAGAGGTGGCGCGACGGTTTAGTCGCTCTTCAAAAGTAAGGTCCAGTTGCTTAATGAAGTAAGGTCCAGTCACTCATCAATTGTTTGACACGTCCGAGTGCTCGGGCAGCGTTGATGGGTGCGGTTCGAAAAATAGTAGAGTTTCTGTCAATCCAAACAACCCACCAGATTACTGACAGGATGGTCAATCCTTTGATTCTTGTCGCAGCGTCGTGCGTTTCACATAATTTGGTCCAGACTTCCCGGACGTCCCCCAAAACATCAGTGCTTACCGCCAATCCTTCCGTCGATAATACTAGAAAACGAACAAAAACACAATGGCAGAAAAGGTGGTCGTAGCTTTCCGGTAAAACCGCTCAGAATACACAGTGTTGGTCAACAGACATGCCTCTAGCAAACAATCTGTCGGCCGTGAGAAGTCTCTTTCGAAGTAACAGCCAAATGAAGATTTTGATCTTAATAGGGATTTTTAAACTCTAGATATTCTGATTCTTCCGGTCTCTTATTCCGCCGTCAGTAAGGAATTGGTAAATGGATTTTACCGTAAACAGTTGGTTGCCGGTCCACTGCCATTTTGGCGAATCCGGTCTGTTGTCGGGATGGCTACATAGAAGCAGTTCCTTGAGTAACGCCAGCTGTTGACGGTTACAGCCTAATCGAGACGCCAGAAAACTCCTGGTGATGAAACGCCACCGCCATCTATTTACGTTCCAACATAGAGATACCCCAGCGTCCTTGTTCGTGGCAGTTGCATAAATGTCTGGAAATAGGGTGCTCGAGGGGATTTCACCAATCCAAATGTCGGACCACAACCTTATGTTACTACCAAAGAATATTGAACTTGTAGAACGGGAGTAAATTTGATAGACAACATGGCATACACAATGAATACCAAATATATATAAAATTCATTTAAAATATTAAATATTAATGGTGAGAGTTTGAACTTACTCACAAAGTTGAAAGGGTTTAGATATAATTAAGAGGGCAGTTGCTCATTTCCTTCATTTTTTTTTCTAAAAATGAGTTCAATCAGAAATATAAAATAACTAGATTTCGAATTTGAAATTTTATTAGGTATTAATTATGACACTCTAGGGCAACTGTGCTATGAACATTCAATAAATCATCCTCTTTTTAAAGCTTGTTCAAGTATGGATTACGATTCTTATCTTTTTTTATTTTGTTTTATGTTATTTAGGTTGGGAGTGCGTTACTGTTATCTTTAATACATTTACAGCAATTGAAGTTCTACCTTATTAATAAATACTTGCAAATAATTTCTAAGAAAATAAAAAATTATCGTTTGTATATCATGGAACTAACAATATCAAGTTGATTGGAAATAAGATTATACTTAACAAAAAAAAAAAAATGCTGTTTGTCAACTATATACTTGAGCGTACTGTCAGGGACTTAACGAAATTGCTATGCAATCTAAGTTTTTGGCCTAATTTTACTAGCGGAGCGGGTCGTTAAAGAGACCTGAACCCAACCCGCTGTGGAGAGATGAAGGGTTTTGTAACTTCTCACATCAATGATGGAAGCTTAAGGGTTATGAAACTCTCAAGAGTTAATAGAGTGACTCTTGAGATTATGGCTCATTATGAGGGTAAGTTAGTGGGGTGTTGAGTGGCTAGATTCAATGTATCTAGTAGCATATAAATAGTGGCTAAGGCCAAAACACACGGAGAGAGTATGTTAGTATGCTGAAATCTCTTTTTCTAACTAGTGTAGTACTTAGTTTTTTAAAAAAATTTCTGCCTTTTTCTCTTGTTTCTTTCCTTTGCATACTAAATCGTAGGACGTGAAGGCCCGGGCTTACAACAGGGACAAAGGCTTATCCATCTCTGCGAAGAAAGGTGGGCGCCGCACGGGTTTTGCGAACGAAAACACTAAGTCCGTGACAGTACATCTTACGGCAATATTTAGAATTTTTTAAAATATATATATATATATATATTATGCTTTTAGTATTAAAAAAAATACCAGTACAAAAATATAAATCTTTGCTGAATAAAGTATAAGATTCACATTCTATTTTTAGCTGCACAACTAACATCGCTCAATTTAGTATATGGCTCCACAAATTTCAAAACCAACCACCAGCTTGTGGATAAGTTATGGTTTTTTCTTTTCTTTTTCCTAGAGAAATATTATTTATGTACTCCGAAAAATATGTATACATCTAACGCTCCTCAATCCAAACATTTTAATAACTCTTTTTAAGTTTTTAATATTAAAAATAATTATAAAATAAAAATAAATTATTGGTTTTTGAATTAAAATGGCGGGAGATTTAGCGCCTACTTTTTGGGTTTGTGCATTTGCACGTACTTGTGGATGATGAGTAAATATGGCGGTCATTGAAAATCATCTTAGAAAATCAAAAACACGAAAAATTTTGAAATGCACCGGATATGGGTGACGTGGCATAACAAATTAATCAAATCTCTTCTTTTAGATATATATATATATATATATATTCTATCATAATTATAAAAAAATAAGTTTATTATATTTTTGTTTAAAAAAAATTATTATCATCAAGCTTGGTGGGTTGGGAAAAGCTTTGGATTCACCAACCACGTGGAGGGGCAGTGAGCGGGAACTCCAAAGCTCCAACTAGCGAACCACGTTGCTGTCAAAATAAAATAAAATAAAATAAAATAAACATGTTCCTCACACACCTCAACAAGAGTAAATCACTGAATAAGTTTAAAAGGGAACTTCTTCGGTCCCAATGCTCTCACACCACCACGAGGTCGACGACCCTATGTTTCTAATTGTTATATTTTTTTACTTGCTGATTGCCGACGCAAGTAACAAAAAATTTAATAGTTAACATTCAAAGTCTTAAATTTAAATTATAATTGATTCACATTTCTAATTAAATTTATTTTTTAAAAAAATAAACGAATTCCAATTATAGTTGATTCATATTTCAAACTAAATTTATTTTTAAAAAAAATAAACGAAACGAATAGCATTTTATCTATCTCTCTCAAAAAAAAAAAAAAAAAAACAAAATTACTTCTGATTTGATCCCTTTGATACGTTTTGCGATTTCCCAAGCAAGCCGGCCGGGACATACCCTGAAATTACCATTTTACCCCTTATAAAATGCATGGTGTTTTCCAATTTTCCCTGGTTTGGTACAGAGGACGGGAGTGAGAATGCAAATACAAATTGCAGTATTTGAGGGATACGTTATAATACTGGGGCACCTCACCATCCTCAAGAGTCGAGCACCACCTTGTGTTATAAGAAGCGCAATAATGAAAACGTACATCGGGAAGCAGTGACTGGATTACATCCAATTATACATATCCGTTAAAAACACAAACACAAAAAACTACATAGACACCAGGAAGCCCCTTCAGAAATTGAAACGACAATTTGATGCGCTGCTACGAATTTGCTCAGTTTTTGCACCATTAATCGGCATTGTTGAACGGTTCCAGGGCTTAAACGCATAGCAGTAGCGACGACTAAAGCCATAAATATCACAAGCATATTACCTCCGGTATCGTAAAAAATAAGTTTATTTTGGAAAGCACGGCACATTTTAAACACAAACCACATTGAAACATAGGTACATCATCACAAACGGCGAGCTGAGAAATGAGAAGAGAGAGTATCCAGGCATTGCATCTCAGTGTTTCAATACGCTGCAAAGGGAAGAGAAATAGCAGATATCAGAAGAATAACGCGGCGTCTAAGTATATACTAGTACATGTAAGTGAAGCCCCTGTAGAAGGTAAATTAAAGCCGTAATAAATTTGCTGTTAATTGTATAATGAGTAGTGAAATGGAGAAACAAAAACGCAAATTAAACAACCAGCCACTCCCCTACAACAGAACTTTCACCATCATGCTAAGGTATACTAGCAGAGAAACTACAGAAATTTGCAACGTGTAAAGTTTATTTGGCGACAGTACTGCTTTTCTAAGGATATATTATGCTTCCTGGAGTCACTTTCGATGCATCTTTTATTGTCAATATGATAACTTCTCATGACAGGACAACATATGTACTCCAAATAAATAAAAAACTACGACATGATATATGCCATCATATCTCAAGAGGAACGGTTATCTCAGGTGTTTTGGAGTCAGAAGGACTATGTATAGAAGCCTGATACGGCCAAAGATCAGAGAAATCCTTAGACACAAAATGTCATGCATTGTGTGTTGAAATTATAAGACTGCCAGTCTAACTAAAAGTAGGTAACATCAGCCGAGATAAATACAGTTTATTAAACGCAGAGGAAACTTACTTGTAGAGGTAAGCAGCAATACCGAGAATGATACACAGCAAGATGATATCAATACAGAAATTGCGACTGGATCTCAGCTGAAGGAATGTCAGTACGAGAAAAGTTGTTAGAGATTGACAAAAGTTTTCAACCACATTTTATTTCACATTCATCATTTCTGAACCATATTGACAAAGCGAAATGAACGTACCTGAGTGACAGTTTCCTTCAGTCTCACATTAGTATTCTTTAGGTCCGCATTAGCCCTGTCCACCTGTACTCAGACATACAAATAGTCACTAAAAAATACAACACCAATTTAATTTTAGATCTATAATAACCAATATCTACAGTAAAGGCAGAGTAAACCAACCTTTGTTTCAATCTCGTCAACCAAAGGAACTTGTCTATCCAATTCCTGGAAATTACATAAAAGATGTTAAACTAATCTTCACATAATTCTCAAGCATATAAAACAAGAAAAAATCCCAACCTCATTCATATCATGGGCCATGTTTTTAAGTGTATCCAAACCTTCAGAAATGACATCCAAACCTTGATCCTGCGAAATATTTGAAAATTCAGCATGTTAGTAGGAGATCTTAGTTTCACTACATCTTCCTGCGTACTGCACAAAGTAGGCTGATTATCCACTACTTGAACTCTTATACTGATTAATTAAACATTATGGAATAAGAAACAACACATCACAACTACTCATTAAAGCATCACAAAAGGAAAAAAAAGAAAAAAAAAAAGATAGGAAAGGAGAAGAATAGAGCTGTGAAAAATGGTTTACCAATTGGAAACAAAAGACAAAGCTAAGCAAAAGAACGAAAAATGATAGGAATACTTGCCTGCTTCATCTTGCGCATCTCATATTCTTGTCTAAATTGATTTGACTCTTCGCTCTGCTGAAAGTACTCACTGTCAAATCTTCCATCTACAACCAATTTTTAGTCAACAAAGAGTTAAACTTCATAAATAACAATGCAATTAAAACCACAAAGCAGAGACACTGCGAGAGAACTAGCAGAGGAAGACATAGAACTCCTATTAATGCATGTCCAAGGCTATAGGAACACAAATTTTGTTTTTCTTTTTTTTCTCTTTTTCCTCATGATGAAGAAGTCAATTAACACAATAAGCTCAGACATTAACACAATAAGCTCAGATGCAATCGCCAACTTATCTAACTCATCCTGAACAAGATATTCGTGTGTAAGAAGAGCAAAGAGACACCCATAATTCTTTGAAAATATAAGTGTTTCCATGAACTATTAATAAAAAGTAGTACTAGATGATGAAAAGTTTTGTCAGAACGAATGACACCAGAAAGGTCCCTAAGATTTGTAACTGTGGTGACCAACTGGAATTCTATCTCTTCCTCACTAAAATATGAAGTTAAACGAAAGGAGCGGGAGACGAAGATTGATAAGCTATCTTATATGTATCCAAACCCTGAATGAATAAACAATTGCAGAACCAAAAATGCTGATTATAAGAATATACAATATAGAAGTTAACAGTTGCTAATGCCAAACAAAGGAAAGGTACAAGTTCTTCCCACATTAAAATGCATCCTATAAGATAAATATACAGAAAGTTAAGGGTAACAGCAGCTAGATAACATTATGTTCACACTATTGAGTAGCAGTTAAGAACCTGAAGTTGAGTCAAACTTAATTTCAGTGCGGGAAGCTGAAGCTGTCCAGCTGCTCGTCTGTTTCGTTCCAGTAGCACTCCCATCTGGTATTGATTGTATGCGCTCTGGTAGGGCCACAACCAAATCATTACGCATGGCGAGCTCTTCCTTCGAAAGCCCTTTCACCTGCGATAAATACATTTCAGGGTCCACGCAATGAATGTACAATATAAGATCAAAGCCCAACATCTCAAAAGAACTCTTATCAATTAGTCTAATATAACAGGCAAAAATAAATTGGGCACATAAGAGTCATCACACTTGAATCCCAAACATTCAAATTACTAAATCAACATATTTTCATAGTTGGACATAATGATCAACTATTAAATTGTTAAATGATGCTCTAGATCCATAAAATATTGCAAGCCAAAACATCAAATGAAGATAATCGCAAGGACCATCAATTAGACATATCCACATTCATATGGTGATTTTCGGATAAAGCCTATCAAAAACAGATTCAATCTCCATTCTGATCTTATCTTCTATCTGAATTACTCTGCTTTCTAAAAGAGACCAATGTGATGGCCAATCATCAACAAAATCTCCACAAATAAACCAATGTACCCTCTTCGATCTATTTACCTTCTTATTTCAATTCCTTAGAAACAAAAGCTACAATTACACTAAAATTTTGCAAATTGTCTAAAACAGAAGCCAGCCGGAGCAAACGACATTTTCCAAACAAGTAATCTGCAAATAAAAAAAATAAAAAAAAAAAAAGGAATACCACAAACAATCTCCCAAAAGCTATTACATTGTTCTAAAAAGGCATCACAATGCAAATTGCACATCTCCAACCCGAATCTAAGCACAAAAGAACAAATTACGAGCAAAACTTGAAGAGCAAGGCAACACGCACTAAACAAATCACGAGATCTAAAGATGCGATGGGCGGGGAAGGGGACGGACCTTTTTGAGCGCCAATCTCTGGAGCTTGGGGACCTCCTCCATGAGCCGCGCCTTGGTGCGTCGGATCTCGGCGTTCATGGCGACGGCGGCGGCCCGGTTCTTCTCCTTCGCCGCCATCTCCGCTTTCTGCACCGCAACAATCGCATCAAAAAACCGCGACGAAACCCTAGAAACACAAAGGGATCGGGGTGGGTGGGGGTTGTAGAGGGGAGGGAACCTCGAGAGCGGAGTCGATGTCGGCCTCGACGGAGGCGAAGAGGCGGGCGAAGGGGTCATCGCCGGAGACGTTGTTGGCGTTGAGCTTCTCGACGTCGTACTTGTCGTACTTCTTGCAGATCGCGTCGACGCGCGTGAGGATGTCGATCACGCTCATGGCGATCTCCTCTTCCTCCTCCTCCCTCCTCCTCTTTCACGAGATCGGATCCCTCGTCCTCGTCGTCGTCGTCGTCGTCCCCGTCCCAATTTTGTTTTTATTTTTATTTTTTAGTTTTTGTTCGAAGTTTAATAATATTTTGAGATGGTGGTGGGGGAGCGGCGACGACGCGGGGGCACAGGCTGGCTATTTTCTGGATGGGAGGAGTAGAGAAATTGTTTGATCGATCGGTTGAGAGATGCAGAGGCTTGAGAGAATTGGGTGAATCGGAAGACGCAGTCGCCGAGCCCAAATCAACGCGTCGGGTTTGGTCCACGCCAACGCTTTTGAGTTCGGGTACGGTGGCAACTGAAACCTCTTTCTAAATTTTTTTTATTCTTTTATTCTTTTTTGTTTTTCATTATACGGAGAGTTTTATACAGAAATACGATTATACGATCAAATCAATTATTTGTTATTATTATTATTTTATTATTGTATATTAAAGACCAAGCGACCCGGTTAAAAGAAGAAAAATAAAAGAAAAAATTACAAAACCGAGAACTCTTAATTTGTACGAAAAATGTAATAGTATGGTTGAACTTTTTCATGTAATTCTAACTACAGTAATTGAATTCAAATTTACTAAATCAAACACTGAATCTGAATATGCATATAGTTACAACTACAGATCAGTCGCAATTATATATAATCAAGCATTCTCTTATATGTATTAAGATGCACATTCACATTAGGCATAATCTCCTAAAATTTCAAAAGTGATCAAAACATTAATAGAACCAGAGGGAAGAAATAAATTAGGATGTAAAAGAGACCGGCTATTAATTTATAATAAAGCAAGCTCATTAATTATCATGTATTGCATAATTAGCCACAACATTCAAATACCAGAACAAACCAACAAGGGAAATACACATACAATCCTTCATAGCTAATTGACTTAGCACGACAAATTAACCCCATAACGTACTCCATTACTTTAATACTGCACCATGTTGTTACCCCCCTCAATTTTCCCTCTCATTGTGTCTATTTTTCTCACCAACCGAGCCCAGTTCACGGCCACTTGCACATACAGCCTATCATACATGTTGTCTACGAAGCGAAAATANCCCTGCAAATTTGTGCTCTCGAGCAACAACATCTCTAGCTTGTTCCATGCGCAACGTGGCAACCTCTGCACCAATTCCGTTATATCTCCATTCAGTTGGTTAAATGTTAGATCTAGTATCCTCAAGTTGCATAAATTTTTCAAGGTTCCAGGCAAGAATCCCACAAATCTATTGATTCCTAGTCCAAGAACTTCGAGGGAAGTTAGATTTCCGAGACCATCAGGAAAAGGACCAGACATTAGATTTTGTATGAGATAGACGTGTTTAAGGCTAACTATATTCCACAACCAGTCGAGCTTGGTAGCGCTGTCGAAGAGATTAAATCCTAGATCAATGGTCGCAAGTGCGGTGAGGTTAGAACGAGGAAGAGAAGCGATTGTTTTATTATAAAGCACGCAATTGGCTAGCCTTAGAACTTGCAGAGAAGGGAGCATGTTCATCACTTGAACCCAGTCTACGACGGCGGAGAGGTCCACAGAGCTTATATCGAGGTACCTCAAAGAAGCGAGGCGCGGTAACCATGAGAGATCAACTGAGTACATGCGATGGTTGTTGTACTGATAATGATAAGATTGGTAGTGGTAATAATAAAAACGATCTTGAATGTCAAGATGTCGCAAGCGAGAGAGATTGCCAAGCTGAGGTGGTATGGCACCGATAAAACCGGCTCCAGAGAGGTTGAGATACCTCAACTTCTCAAGAGAGCCAATGAACTTTGGTATCGGGCCGCTATTAAAGCTGTTCATGCTTAGGTCGAGGTAATTTATTTGTCGTAAAGCAAGCAGAGAAGGACTGATCTCACCGTGCAAAGACATATCTACGGGACTGTTGATGTCGGTGTTGCGAAGGTCGAGCTTCACGACATGGCCCGTTCTGTTGCTGCACGCGACGCCCTTCCACCTGCAGCAGTCTTGACCTTGCCAAGACGAGAGAACGTTCTGGCGATCTACGACGCCTGCTTTGAAGGAGAGAAGCGCAGCCCTGTCGCGCAGAATGCAGCCGAGGGAGGGGGCAATGAATAGCAGATGCCAAAGTAAGAGAACTGCATGGTTGGAGAATCTACCAGCCTTGGCCATTTTCTTGCCTTCTGAATGTAGCTGGACCAGGCGCCAACAACTGGAAATGTAATACTTGCTTTTGGAGATTACATTATATATAGGATTTTTTTTTCCTTAAAAAAGAAAAAAACAACTCTCCCTCTCATTCCCTGGGCCCAACAGGTTCTCCGAGTGAGTGGATGAGTCTATTGACTCTCCATTTTTTACTACAATACACACCACATCTTATTTGTTATATCTATCGTATAAGTTAAAAAATTTTATAGCATTTGATAAGTAAGAAGTATATGTCAAATAGCTAAAATTACATACTAGATAAATATTACATTCAACATCCCAATTATTGTTTCTTATGTGAAATATACTGTGACCTCGCAAAAGACTGAAATTCATGAATCTTAACAATATATATAAAGAAAAGGCATCTCACAGCTAAAGGTCAAAGTATTTTGCTGGCTTGTCCTAAAGAAAAGGCATCTCACAGCTGATAACCTTGTAAAGAGAGGATGGACTGGCGACACACTTTGTGTACTATGCAGTGCCCATGATGAGTCGGTGGACCATCTGTTTTCTCATTGTGTTTTTACCAAGTTCATCATGGTCATGGGGGTGGAGGGCGTGCAGGGGGGTGAGCTAGGTGACGACGTGTATCATGTCTGGGATAGGTGGGCGACCAGGAAAGGACGGTATAACAAGAGCAACAGCCTTCCGGAACTGGTTGCTTGCTGGTGGACCATTTGGAAGGTCAGAAATGATCTGATTTTTCGAAA
>NC_033636.1:10483474-10501369 GCF_001540865.1 Ananas comosus
TTTCAACATTAACCTAAAGAAGAAGAGAACATTGTCAAAAAAAAAAAAAAAACAATTTCTTGCCGAATATTTAAAACTGGTTTAAAGATTATACAATACATATTACACTGGGTAAACTTTTACGAGCATCTACTTGTTAAAAGTTGCAAGCACAATTTAATACTGAACTTTTACCAACCGTTAAACTAAGAGAAACCTATATATATATATATATATAAGGGCCAGGTGTGAGGTTAACTTGAAAAGTTTCAACTGGTTTAATTTTTCGGTGCGGTAAAATAATGGTTTTTTTTTACACGATATATATCGACAGCATTAAATAAATTAATATTTTGTTAAAGTTGCGAATTTGCAATCGAAAAGAAAAAGTTAAAGTTCAGCCACACCAACAACCTAGGGGAGAAAAACCATCCAATAAAATGGTAGGTTTGACCGATGCTTACCTGCGCACGAAACCATCAAAATCAACAAAGTCATGTATCTCATTTTTATTACGATGAAAATCACAAAAACAGTGTGATCTTTAAAACGACAGCGAATAAGTGACTGGAATATGAGTTATAAACTAGCATACGCAGACGTATTTAATTGATGAAAAAGTATAAATTAATTATGAGTAGATATATATATTGGTATGACTTAAAATTTTAATATTAAAATTTTAACTATTAAATTATATAGTTTGTAAAGCGTTGAGATATTTATTTACAAGAAAAAGTAGGGGTGTCAACAAATCGAACGCAAGCGTGCCAGCGAACTGACTTACTAAAATATCGAGTCGAAAAATTCAATTCGTGGAGTTGGCTCACGAACAACAAACTAAAAACATTAAAAAATATATAAATAGAAAATAGATTTATAAGTCTTACTTATTAAATTTAGATCTAATGGTTGAAACTTTATAAATAAATAGATATTTTTATAATTCACTTGGGTTTATATTTGGATTGGACTAAAAATTAAATAACAAAAATTTATATTATATATAAAAATTATTAAATATATAAATTATATAACTATAAAATATATATATCGAACTGATCTCAGCTCGTATTCGACTTATTTATTAAGCAAGCTAAACAATTCAGTTCGCATTCGTCATGTTTACTAACCTAATTTATTTCGAATCGATCAAGAGCTGAATTATAAATAGCGAACTGGTTTGCGGGCCCTAATAAAGGAAAGTATTGTTCTTTTATTATTAGCTGCATTAATTGAAACCCATATATGCATGAATTATGGCCCCACATGTCATGGGAATCTTAATTTAGGTTCGACCCACGTGATAAATTAATGGCATATAGAGTGTGGAAAAAAGGTGCGTAGAGTGCGGCTATAAGCGCTCCCCTCGTGAGTCATGACGCATGCAAACCAATATAATGTTTCCCACGTTGAAAATTTTGGCCTTTTTTTTTTTCCTTTTGCTTGTTGCAGTACTGCACTTGGAGCTGTTGACATTTTCTGAGGCTCGTGGATTCGGAGAAGAGAAAAGAACTTGCGTTTTGAATTGTTTTTATAATGCGAAAGTCAAAAACTGGAGGCTTCCTATATATAGGAGGAGGCATAGCAAGAGCCAAAAAATAGGCTCTTTTGTATAGGGGTTTTCATAATATTGTTGTAGAGAAGAGATAGTAAGGAAAAGGATCAGCTTAATGGAGGAGACGAAGGATGAACAAGTTGATCATGGAGGAAGAGTTTTCGAGATTGAAAAGGTCTTGTTGTTTTCATCATTTTCTTTTTTCTTCTCTTTTTTTTTTTTTTTTCTCTTATCTTCTGATTTTGTTCTGTGAAACATGTTTCGTTACCGTACGTCTCTAGCGTAAGTGGTAAAGGGCTTAGTGGTTGATAACCGAGCTCCTAAGTTCAAATTTTAGTTGATTTACATTTCCAGCTAAATTTATTTCTAAATAAAATAAACGAAGTGGGTAGGATGCTACCTATTTCTTAAAAATAAATAAATAAATAAATAAAAAATCTTTTGTTAAAATCATCAAAACATGAACATGAACATTTTGTAGATCGATGCTGTTGACGATGGAAACGTGATTGTTTTGTGATGCTTTGCTCAGAGAAAATTCTATATGATTAATTAAGAATCTAAAAGTTTTTTCTTTCAGAAAATTATGAGAATTACTTAAAGTTTGGTCTAGGGAATCACCCCATACCTTCTTATCACTCAAAAAATAAAAAAAGTAAATTAATTTTCCCATTAAATGGCTTACACTGTGCATTCAGCTTCATTTATCAAAGACAAATTTCATTTCTTCATTACAGTTGGAATTTTCATGTCATCATAGAGAATTTTAATGCGTATTTCCTAAAATTTTATAGAACAAAATAGGAGAGCCACAATCGTTTTTAACCTTTTATTACTTTTCTTTTACCCTTTTTTTAGATCTTTTTGAGTATTCGATTTGACGCCGCAACTGTTTTTAACCTTTTTTTTAGATCTTTTCTAAATCTTTCTTTTGATTTTTTTCCTTCTCTTGTGGCCCTAGCTTATTGCCTCACTCTATTTAGTTAAATTTATTATTTAAATGAATGAAATAGATAGGATGCTACCATTTTCTCAAAAAAAAAAAAAAAAGAGGGCCACATATGGATTATTCAATATCTGTGTTGTCTACAAGGTTAAACAGTTGATGAATCTATAGGAGGATCATTGTTAAGAAGTAACAACACATCAAAATTGTCTGTCCTTTTTTTTTTTTCACCACCGACCTCAAGGCCTCGGATGCTTCACTCTTGTAGTTTAGTTTATCCTTCCAATGAATAAAGCGGGTAGCTTGTTACCTTTCCCTCAAAAAAAAATATCTGTGTTGTTTTCATTTCATACTAATTATATGTTATTTATTGCCTTGCAGGGTGAAGATGAACTGCCCACTACTGAAAAAGTTCCTTCGAGCTCATCTTCCCCTACAGGAAAAGAATCGGATGATCGTAATCATGTACGCAGAAACAATATTAATATTACGGGAAAATAATTTTTATTTGTAGTTTAACAGTGCATGACCATATAATAGATGTTTTTTTTTTTTTCCGGATAGGAACATATATATCTAGATATGTAAACACCTTAATTTCTGAGTCTGCGGAAAAAAAAAATTATATCCTCATTAAGAGTCCTTGATCAGACATGAAATGATCTGTGTTCTATGTTATTTTCTTTGTTATATTTTCCCAGTTACCTGATTTTAGATTGTAATTTATTAATGGTTAATTTGAACAAACTGTGATTAACACGATAGCTTTTCTCTTGCTTATAAATTTGATGATAGTAAATTTAATTTATGGCTGATATAAGTACTTTTGGATGTGAAAAAAAAAAATTTGTGTTTTTTTTTTTCGAAAAAGTAAAAACTTGTAAGTGTAACATATTATTTATACAATGAGCAGATTTTCTAGTAATTCATTAATTAATTAACACCTATTCTGCAGTACCTTTGTGCTACAAATAATTAAGTTGCATATTAGTTTCTTTTGTTCACATCATCAATTTAACCAATCTGTTTCATATATGCTTATTTTTTCCCCTCCTTTTTGTTTTTGAGAAACACAAGTCATTAAATTATACGATTCTGAAAAAATATTTAGATTATTATAAGATTGCGTATTTTGATCATCTTTTTGTGCTTAATTAATTAAGGACTTAATTATAATCTTGCATTTGCAGATCATGTTTTTAAAGGAGGACCGGCTCCATGCTACAAAAGCAGAAATGGGGGAAGTAAGAGAAGAGAATGAAAGGCTAAAGACAATTTTAGGGCAAATAATCAAAGGTTACCAATCCCTCGAAACAAAGTTCTTCGATATTGTTCAGCAAGAACAAGCTAAGAAAAGCATAGAAATCCCTTCTGCAAATCACAATCATGGTGTCGAAGAATCCGAACTCGTTTCGCTCAGCCTCGGGATGTCTGCGAGAGAACGCAAGAAAGAAACAAAGACGAATTTGTCTTCGGAAGAAAAAGCGGATGATAAAATTGATGAACAAGGACTAGCTCTTGGTTTGGGATGTGGATTTGATGGTTCTAATTATACCGAGCCGAGCGACTGTCGGACAAATTTGAGCTCGGAAAATAGCTTGGAGGAGTCGAAAGAAGATGCCAAAGAGACATGGCCTCCGGGCAAGATAACGAAGAGCTTGAATTCGAAAGGTGGAGATGGCGAAGTCTCACCGCAACCCCCTGCTAAGAGAGCTAGGGTTTCTGTTCGAGCAAGATGCGATGCCCCCACGGTTTGTAGTTCATCCTTCTGTAATCAAACTTATGTTTCGATTTCACTTGTGCATGCAAGCAGCAGTCGATTTATGTTGCTAAATTATGATTTCTTAAAACTAATAACATAAAATTTGTATACATATATGTGTGTGGATGTGTAAGCTAGTTTCTCAGAATTGGTCAAATTGTATTTTCTTCTTTTGCTACAGATGAATGATGGATGTCAATGGAGGAAATACGGACAGAAAACCGCGAAAGGAAATCCGTGTCCGCGCGCATACTATCGTTGCACCGTTTCCCCGGCATGTCCAGTGAGGAAGCAGGTACCAATATTTTTGTTTTCTTCATATAGAACCCTAGCAAGAGTTTGATTGGGTGCATATATGGAAGGCACACAAACAAATTGCACCATAAAGATTATAATGCAATCTATAACTTAATATATCACAATTTTAGGTTTGATATACAGGTAATAAAGAAATGAAAAAGTGAGATTGATGACACAAATGATGCAATTTTTGCAGTATAATTTGTTTGTGTGTCCTTGACCTAAGTCTTATATCATCTTATTTCTCTATCCTGTCAGGTGCAAAGATGTGCTGAAGACATGTCCATCTTGGTCACCACCTATGAAGGTACCCACAACCACCCCCTCCCAGTGTCGGCCACCGCAATGGCGTCGACAACCTCCGCTGCAGCTTCCATGCTGATCTCAGGCTCTTCGACCTCCGACATTTCCTCTACCGTCGCGACTAACGCCGCCATGAACCTCCACGATCTAAACTTCGGCCTACCGATGAATTCGAGCACATCAAGATCGCTATACTACCAACAAAACCCATCAATCCTATCCACTCCTTCTCACCCCACCATCACATTAGATCTCACTGCACCATCATTTAATACTTCCCAAATTAAGCCCCCCTCTATATTCTCCTCCTCAAGCTTCGGCCTCTCTTCATACAACAAAAACCCTAATCCTTTTAACCAATCTTATTTACCCAAGTCCAACACTACTGCTTCTTCCTCTTCTTGGTCGTCGTCGTCATCAAATATGCTCACGGATACATTGGCAAAGGCAATCACTTCAGACCCGAGCTTCCAATCGGCATTGGTCGCTGCGATTTCTTCGCACGTCGGGGCTCAGGGCGGAAGTGCTTTTCTGGGAAGCCAAACTGGAGGACAACATGGCTTGATGAAAAGGGGAGAACAGTTGGCTTCAGCTTCTACGTCAGCGCGACCGACCTCTTCTTCGCATCCAAATCTCCATCATCATCAGAGTGGATTAAATCTGATGTTTCTGCAACCAAATTCTATGGCTTTCTTAAGCTCTCACAGCAGTTCTACGGCTTCTGCTTCTGCGATGGATAATGCGAAATACAAAATTAGTTGAGTTGCGATGCGCGTTAAAGAAGAGTAATGTTTTCCGAGTAACCAATTTGTAGACATTTTGGGAGATGCATGATATTCCTGGGACTGTTGATCATCGACGTCGCATGGTGTAAGAAAAATCGTAATTTCATTAAGTTTTTAATTTTTTAATATGTAAGCTTCTGAAATGATTTTTTTTTCCTATTTTTTTGACTGTAAGAATCTAATTTGGATAAAAAGTGACTTGTTATTTAAGCAAAACATTCTACATCTGCATATATTTCTCTCATCATTTTTGTGTGTTTGTGTTTATATACGTGTGCATGGGCCTAAAATCATACAATTAGAGCTATAGAAAAGCCGTACAGTTTGAGATAGACACAAATTAATTAATATATTTTAAAGCATAATTTGTAAAATGGGAAAGAAATAATTACTTCATTTAATTTAATATATTTTAAAGCATAATTTGAATCAGTATCGAGTCATGTCCCATGAAAGCCGACCCGTACGTGGTAGCCCAAGTCCTATTCTGTGCACGTCGGCCCAGCCCACCCGGCCCATTTCTTTCTCATTGTTATCGCGTGCGGGAAACGCAAGATGAGCTCTGGACCTAGTCCAGTGGAGCGGAATCTCAAAGGCACGATATGCCTAATTGGATAATTTTAATTGGTGCGATCACTGCTGACGTGGTACGGAAGGTCTAGGGAAACACTTATTTAATTTCTCTTGTTAGGCACAGGTTTTCTACAGCGTCGATTGTACAATCGCTACATACGTGATTGATCTCGTCGTTCATTATCATCAGAGTTGATCACGAGCCGTCCAGCACGGGCGGTTCGAATTCATTTTCTACGCACCTCGTTGTATCCAATCCATTTCCTCTCTCTCGGCCCGCTCCGTTTCGGCCAAGGCGACACATATGCAAGGATGCGTGTACACGCGGCGCCTCTTCGTTGTCCCACGCCGCTGCTCGACGAAACAGAAACAAGCAAGTGTCCGCAAAAGCCAAAAGCGCTTTCCCTAATCTCCCCCAAAAGCTCAGAAGTGCTTTTCCTCATCTCCCTCGACACTTCCTCGTTCCCAGCTCCCGATCATATGCGAATCACCTCACGCTCGCTCGGTAAATTGAGGTTAATTTTAACTCTCTTCTATTTTGCATTAAGGGTATAGATACTAGTGAGAGGTTTTGTGGTGGATCACGATTTTTTTTATTTTTTTTTTGAGAATTGTTGGGGGAATCCAGTGTTAGTGGATCACACTATTATTTGATAGCGTTATAGTTCTGTTTTCTCTCATTTAGATCAAAAGAAGAGACATTGAAGAAAAGGTTTGGGATTTTAAAGAGTTTAGTGTTTTGCTTTGGCATTATTTTTTGCTCAATCTGATTGCTTTGTGGCACTTGAAGTTCATTTTTTCTGTTTAACGATACGTAAACTTGTTGGCGTCAAGTAGTATCAGATATCGGGATTTGAGTACAAACTGTTTGAGAAATTGCTTCAGTGGAAACAAGTTATGTTGATATGAAAAGTTTGGCTAGAAGGGGTTTAGAATTCGAGATTTTGATAGTCTACGAGACAACAAGGGCAAAGAATACGTCGAAGAACTGTGGATTATACGAATTTGAACTCGTTGCCCAATATCCATGCGTACTCATAGAATTGAATGCGAATTTGAGCGCTTTGAAGTTCTATGTTCGTAGAGTTGAAAAGAAACTACTGATTCTTTTAACTAGCTTCCTGTTCCCAGGAAATGGCTCAACCTGAGAAGAACTCGAAAATTCTAAGCTGTGATGCCTACTTCGAGGCTGTACAGTCGAAAAAGAGGTTGCCGCTATCTTTGCAGGAGTCGTTGACTGCCGCGTTCGCTCAGATTCCAGTTTCATCATTTCCTGAGGTTCCAGGAGGCAAAGGTACTTCATGATATGCACGAAAATTGAAGTGCCAGTTAAAATTAAATTTGTGATTAACCCTTGTATTTTCTCATCCAAATGATACCTAATGTATCATGAATATCTGATTGGTACTTTTTCTTTTCCTTCTTTTTAGTAATTGAGATACAAGGGGATACTTCCATCCTCGATGCAGTACGAATTCTGTCGGAGCACAACATAATGTCTGCTCCAGTGAGAAATCCAGAAGCAGAGACTTCAAGTGATTGGAGGGGAAAATATCTGGGAATCATCGATTATGCCGCGATCATTTTATGGGTGATAGAGAATGCGGAGCTCGCGGCAGTTGCATTGTCAGCGGGCTCAGCGACTGCTGCAGGAGTGGGGACAGGTGTTGTGGGAGCCCTCGGAGCGGTTGCCGTGGGCGCGACTGGGCCTGCGGCAGTTGCGGGCTTGACCGCTGCTGCTGTCGGTGCAGCAGTGGCTGGCG
This sequence comes from Ananas comosus, assembly GCF_001540865.1. Classification (NCBI taxonomy): domain Eukaryota; kingdom Viridiplantae; phylum Streptophyta; class Magnoliopsida; order Poales; family Bromeliaceae; genus Ananas; species Ananas comosus. Next base: position 10,491,444 of record NC_033636.1, read on the forward strand.
GAATGGCTGCGGACAGAAGCGTGGCAAAGGATGCTCCGAGTGCTGCTGGTCACTTGGGGAAAGATTTCTACAAAGTCTTGCTTGAAGAAGAACCTTTCAAATCAACAACGGTATATGTTGAATATAAAATAGGAAATAAAACATGTTTCAAACAGCATAGCTTTTAGAGATATTAGGTGCGTGGATATTAGAGCTGAAGATCTTGAGTTCAGAAACCTACTAAAACCATCTACAATTCTCTCACTAAGAGAAAAGAAAGTAATGCTTATTTGGATGTTCAAATCTTAGGCTGATTAAGAATCTCAAGCTGAGACCTTAGGGTAAGTGTCAAACGTCACATAATGAAACACGGTTATCTAAAATACTTAGTTTTCCCCCCCCTCAGATTCAGCTTAGACATAATCTTTTGTTTGCATGCCATATGAGTTATATACTTTCCAAGTTGCATATAGGATTACTCTTGAAAAATTTCACAAATTTTCTGTTCTTCCTTTCTTTTTAACAAACCTCTATATATTGTTTTTTTTTTTTTTTTTCATTCCTCGGCACTTTTATCCTTAGTTTCCAGTGGTTCGAGCTCCCTGCTTCTGCATTTTAATGCCACAAAGTGGGTTTTGTTATCATTCAGAAAAGCATATATCATTTAAGTGAATATTTGATGATTCCTTTGATTTTATTGTGATGGTGAAGCTTGTTTTGAATTTTTTTCCCCCTCATTGATCTCCTGTTTAGGTTCAATCGATCATTCAATCGTATCGATGGGCTCCTTTCCTCCCTGTGCTGCTAGACAGTTCAATGCTTACTGTGTTGCTGCTACTCTCGAAATATAGATTGAGAAACGTGCCGGTGGTCGAACCTGACAAGCCATATATTAAGAATTTTATTACTCAGACAGCTATTGTCCGGGGCCTGAAGCAATGCAGTGGAAGGGACTGGTTCGATTGTATCACCGCTCTTCCTTTATCATACTTCGGTCTTCCCTTCATGTCATATGATGAGGTGATTCAGCTCTACATACTTTACTTTTCACGGAAAAATTGAGTCCTCAATTTAGCTAAATATGAGGACTAATTTTCTGCCTTAAGCATATCAGTTTGTTGTTCAAATCTTTTTGAGAATTTTTTAAATTTTATAGCTCTTTTTTGTTTCTTCCAACCGAAGTATGATATTTAGGCCAGTTCGTCTAGTCAGTCTGATGGTAGTTTTCCCTTTTCAGTAGCATGTGGCAAACAAGAGGCCGTTGCAGGAAAGTTTCCTTGTTTTCTTATTTTCTTTCTACTAAGATTTTTCTTTTGTTCCCTGTGTAGAAGGAAAGTGTTTGCTGAATTTTTAATGCACTTTCTAAGGATCAGATGAAAAAGAATTCTATTCTGATCTCTGCTGTTTCAGGTTATAACCATCAAAAGTGATGATTTGATCCTCGAGGCTTTCAAGCGAATGAAGGATAACGGAATTGGCGCCCTCCCAGTAGTAGAGGGGCCCGAAAGAAAACTTGTAGGTAGCGTTAGCATACACCATGTGAGGTTCCTGCTGCTCAGGCCTGATCTTTTTTCAGATTTCAGGTGCTGGTTCTTCGAAGAAACTACAATTTTGGTAAATTTTCCATGAGAACTTGATTTTTGCAAGATAGTTGTCTCATGGTTTTCTGCTTCTTGCAGGCAACTAACTGTGATGGACTTTATGAAGACCATTGGTTCAGTTTTCCCAGGCTTTGAGAACAGCATGGTGGAGCCGCCGCTAACATGCGGGCCTGATGATTCTTTTGGCAGTGTTATTGATAACCTTGCATCAAAGTCAGTTCACCGGATTTATGTGGTAGAGGGTGACGATCGCGAAGTTGTCGGAGTCGTGACACTCAGGGATGTGATCTCCTGCTTCATATACGAGCCTCCGAATTATTTCGACAACTACATGGGGATAGCAAAGGAGATGCTCGAGACCGCAACTACAGCTACCGCGCCCACAGCTCAATGAAGCTGCATCTTGAAGCTTTCCATTTCGTAGCTCTCCTAGCATATCAGTATATATCACCGGAGAAGATGTTACATTAAAATTTGTGAATCCAGCTCGAGTCTTTGGTAAGCTGCAGCTTTGGCCTGTGTTTCTGAACTGAAAATTTTGTAAAATAACCCAATAATGTATGCTGAAGTTTTATATACTGAACAATTACAAAATCGTGGTGTAATTAATGTAAACTAGATGAGTGAGTTGTTCCTGTTCTATTCTCTTCCTTTGGCTACTTTATCAGAAATAAACTCTGACATTGTTGGAGACTACAACTCCTAATTTTCTGGAGCAAATGCCATTTATGTTCAAACACTCTTTATAAAAAAAAAAAAAAAAAAAAAAAAATCAAAAATACAAGCAACCGCTGCTACTTGAATAGTAGTGCTCAGATCATTCTTGATACCAAAAAAACACAAAAAAAAAAAAAATACAGCGTAATATTAATTAATTAATTTCTCGAGTCAGTCCCATTTTCAAAACATAAAAGACATTAGGTAGCTGGGTTTTTAAATTTTCAATCGGACTCCTGTAACCCGCCGAGGACGACGGAGCCGGCGAAGATCCCGACGGCGGCGAGGGCGAGCACGGCGGCGACGACGGCCTGGGCGGCGACGAGAGCGGCGGAGTCGTCGGGGATGAGGACGACGGCGGCGACGGCGGCGACGAGGAGGGGGAGGGCGACGGAGGCGAGCGCGGAGGGGGACGCGGCAGCGGTGCGCTCGAGGAGGCTGAGGAGCCCCAGCTCCTCGGCCTTGGAGAAGAACCCTAGCCTCTCGATCGAGGAGAGCGTGAACCCTAGCTGCTCCGCCTTGGAGAGGAGCCCCGCCTTCTCCACGCCGCTCAGCACCTTGCGCTTCTCCAGCTCCTTGATCACGTCCATCTCCACCTCCTCGCTCCCCTCGTAGAAGATCCCCGGCCCGTACCACTGCTTCTTCCAGCCCTCGTCGTAGCGGTTCACCTGGGGTTCCAATCCCGCGGTTTTAAGCTAGGGTTTTTCTATACGGATCGGATTCGGTGGGGAGAAAGGAGGAGAGGAGAAGCGGTTACCTTCTTCTTGCTAGCCATGGCGAACACCTTCAGTGGTCGTCTTCGAGAAGGGAGGAGATGCGAACGGGAGAAGGGCGACGACGACAACGACGAAGAAGAAGAAGAAATGGCGGAGGCGATCGCGGAGGCCGCCATATTTTTTTTAGTGGGATTGCTGTGTAAATTCGATGGATTTGGGATTTTGAGGTGGAATTATTATTCGAGCAAAGGTATGTTCATCTCCACTTCTTTTTTTTAGCTCAATTCTTTTTTTTTCTGGGAGTTATTATTATTATTATTATTTTTTGTTGGTCTAATTTAGCATTGCCAAGGAAGCAGAGGAATCAGATTTGGGCCAATAGAAGTTGGAGAGGCTTATCTCTTCATTCTCCAGGATGGGGCCACTACAGAGCCTTGAAATAACTGTAGCCATGAAAAAGGTGCTCCTCTCCTAACCATGAATAAATCATTCTCTTTTTTTTTTTTTTAACATTATTTTACTTTTAGCAAAATGTGCTGATAAATCCTAAACTTGTCTTTCATAGTCTTAGTTCTTTGATTTTACATCAAAGGACTTAGCAGTATTAGAGCTCTTTGTGTTTCCAGCACCTACAAGGCTTTTGTATATATTGCTAACTACCAACTACAAATACACATATTCTGTGTGCTTGGATAAAGTTTACATCCCTGAGAAACATTAATGATTTTACATGGATCATGAAGCATCGTTTCGAAGACATGCTTCCTTTCTATCTTCATTTCCTCCTTTCTACACATCCTTCTTCCCTAGCAGCATTTCTCGAACTACATGCAATTCCTTGATGACATCTCCAATCAGCATTCGCTCAGCGGGGAATTGCTTTGAACACATGAGGCCGACTCTAAGCAATGAAACTATGCACTGAAATGCTTTTCCGCCAGTCGATTCCTTCTCTTCGAAAGCTTCGTCTTCATCATCTGCTAGTTCTGCTAGCAAGCGAGCATCGACAATCTCAATGACCCTATCAGGGAAGGCAATCTCAACATATCTGTGAAGGCTTAGATCTTGTTTAAAGATGTTATCTGTGGGTCTTCTTCCTGTCATCATCTCCATGAGAAGTATCCCAAAACTGTAGATGTCTCCATGTGCAGAGACTCTGTTCCCCGCTCCATACTCTAGGACAATCAAGATATATGGGAATGAATAAGTTTGTAAGTCAATATCTTCAAAAAACTAGTGATACGACATCTGCCAAGGTTTAAAGGATAATTGTTCTACAAGTTTTAAAACTGTCGTTTGGTCATTTGCTTTTTCCAATTTAATATTTTATTACGTGGAGTAGAGTAGAGGGCCATCTATACAAATTTAGCTGTTTCTGATAATATGGATGCAAAGTTTCACTTTAGAAGGGTAAGCACATAATTATCTAAATTGCAAGGGATCTATATACAAAAGTCTCATAAACTTTTTGGGTTCTTTGTGTATTTATTGACATTGTCGCTCAAAATTAGAGTAACATTACACAGATTTCCTATCCTTGTATCCTTTTATGCATGAATCACAGTAACTAGATTGTATATGATATCATTTTCGAAAGCTTAGACAGTACTATCCAACAGGAAAAATAGAAAAATGTTGCAGTTGATACACTAACCTGGTGCTACATATCCAATCGATCCTTTAAACCCGATCGAGCTCGCTGACTTTTGGGCTGTCCGGAACCTGGCTAATCCAAAGTCCCCCACATGAGCAACCATGTCATCATCCAAAAGAACGTTGCTTGGCTTCAGATCACGGTGCACAATCGGTGTGCCAGAGTGGCAATGAAGATAATCCAATGCAGAAGCCACATCAATTGCAATGTTCAATCTTTGCAGATGGCTCAAGTGTTTTGATTCAGCTTGTGAGCTTGCTTCGTGATGCAGCCAATCTTCCAAACTACCATTCGGCATGAATTCGAAGACTAGCGCTTTGAATTCACTCCCATTGTAATCTGAGCTCGAACACGAAGTTATTATCCTTACGAGATTTCTATGTCGAAGGTTCTTCATGGCTTCACACTCTGCTGTGAAACTTTTTGAAGCTCCAGGTGTCTGAAGGTTGAGAACCTTCACGGCCGCAACCTTTACACTATCTTCTCCCTCGCCTTCCAGTAATCCTTTGTAAACAGAACCATAGCTTCCCATGCCAATTAAGTTAGTCGCTGAGAATCCGTCCGTTGCTTTAACCAATTCAGAGTAAGAGATTCCTAAATGGGCTTTCAGGGATGTCGAAGGATCTCTTGCAGATTCTGGCCAACATCGAGAATAGAAGAAGAAGAACAATAGCAAGATTGAACTGATAATCACGGAAGCGACTATAACTAGAATCACGATTATCAGTGTTCTAAATGTGTGTTTGTTGTGTGGGGATTTGATATTACAAGGTGGTAAATGAAGTTGCTTGATTCCTCCGCAGAGCTTGTTATTCCCCTGGATTGAAAACGCGCTAATATTTGAGAAAACCCCTGTTTTCGGCACTTCACCCTTGAAGTTGTTGAAAGAGAGATTCAGATAGTAAAGGCTGCTGTAATCCTCAAAAAAACTTGGAATCTCTCCGGATAAATTGTTGCTTGCGAGGTTCAATTCTTGCAAACCTCTCAGTGCTCTAAAAGAAGATGGAATGCTCCCCTGTAAGGAGTTCATTTGTACGTACAGAAACTGAAGAACTTGGCACTCGCCGAGAGTAGAAGGAATTGTACCGGATAGTTTATTCTCTTTTACATCCAACATCTCCAGATTCTTCAAATTTCCCACTTCCGAAGGTATCCGTCCTACAAGAAGATTATGCGAGAGGACAAGACCTTCTGAGAGAGAGGAGATGGCCATCACCTCTTCAGGTATCATACCACTCAGCTTGTTGTAGGAAAGGTCTAGCTGCTGCAAATGACGTAAATTACTGAGTGTTTTCGGTATGTTCCCACTAAACCCGTTTGAATATAAATATAATACCAACAACCGAGAGAGATTTCCAATGGTGGATGGGATTTCTCCAGTGAAGTTATTATATGAAAAATCCAATATTTGCGAGTTTTGAAGCATCCCTATTGATGCAGGGAGGCTACCTGTGAGAGCGTTATTAACTATTGAGAAACGGTTTAAGTTCACCAAGTTCCCAATCCCTTCGGGAACACTACCTAAGAGCGAGTTCGATCCGAGAGTGATGAATACAATCGAAACAGAGAGGTTGGAAATTGAGGTTGGTAGCAACCCACTTAACTTGTTGTTGTGTAGAGCCAGATATTGCAAGTTACTGCAGTTTGTTAGGGCTGTAAAGAAGCTCCAATCATCAGGTTCTTTAACTTCGAGTGAGTTTTTATAGAGCAGCAGCTTCTGAAGAAGTTGCAAAGATCCGATCTCTGGAGGGATGGTGCCGCTGAAGAAGTTGGTATTGATCTCAATTTCCGAAAGCCTGGTGGCGTTTGCTAGTGAAGCCGGGATTGGTCCGTGGAACTGGTTTTGATACATGAACAGAGCTTCGAGGTGAGGAAGGGTCTTGCCGACATCTGGTGGGATGCGGCCTGTGAGTCGCTTATTGCCGCCCACAGAGAGCTCGACGAGGGACGAGATATTCCAAATGGACGGAGGTATCGTTCCTGATAAGTTGTTGATGGTTAAGTAGAGGATCTTGAGGTTTGAGAGGCGGCCTAGTGTAGAAGGAATGGCCCCGGAGAGTTGGGTTAGGGTTAGGTCGAGAACGCGGAGGGAGGTAAGGTTACCTAGCGAGAGCGGTATTTGGCCGGATAGTGTGTTGCGGGACGGATCGAGATACATGAGGGAGGAGAGGTTTGCTAGGTCGGGTGGGATCTCACCTTCAAGTTGGTTGTATCGTAAAGCAATCGTTTCGAGGGCCAAGCAACGGCTGAGGGCTGCGGGGATGCTTCCGCGAAGAGAATTGTTGTTGAGGTCCAAGTACTGCAGCCGAGATAGGCGGCCGAGCTCGACAGGGACTTGGCCATCGAGTTGGTTGTTAGAGAGGTCGAGTGTCTTGAGGAAGGTGAGGTTCGCGACGGAGGGGGGGAAGGCTCCGGCAAGATTGAGCGAGGACAAGTTCAAGGCCGTGACTCTGTCCGGGTGGCGGCGGCCTCCGCATTCGATGCCTTGCCAGCGGCAGAAAGGAGTGGACTCGTTCCACGAACTAAGCGTGTGCGATGGATCGGTCAGCAAGGACTTGATGGAGAGGAGGGTGAGGTGGTCGGTGGCGGCGTTGGTGGTGTCCAGCAGCACGGCGGCGGCGTGAGCCTGCGGGGCAATTGCACGGTGGTGATGGCACGAAAAGAGAACGAGGAGGGCCACAAGGATGACAAAAGTGGAGCGTGAATGCAGCAGCGACATAACTGCAATCTCGGGCCAACGGTAATCGAGTTCAGCTCAGGTGTGGAAAGCTTACATGCAAACTCTTCTTGTCTCTGTCTCTCTCTCTTTCTTCTTAATGGGCAGAGAGGGAAGGGAAACTAACTACGATGTTCACTCCCACGCTGAAACCCGAAAGCTATGAATGTGGGAAAAAACAGAGAAAGTTTTGGAGGAGCTAAGGTACTGTGGTACCGAAGCGCACGGCGGTCTAATCAGTTATTTTTTTTAAATAATTTAAAAATAAATAAATAAAAATAAAAGTAAGAATGAATTAAAAAATTCTGCAACTACAAAAAATTTCACCGCCTCATTTTTAAATATAATTTCAAATGATCTCTAATAATTTAAAATTCATTTTGACTTGTGAATTTTGAATTTTTAAATTTAAATTTTCAATCAAAAATTCTAAATTTGAAATATTGAAATTTCCAAAATTTGAAACTTTGAAATTTAAATTAAAGTTAAAATTTAAAAATTTGAAAATTGAAATACAAGATTAAATTTTAAACTTTAAAACTTAAAATTTGGAACTTGGAATTTGAAACTGAAAATTGAAATTTAAAGTTTAAAATTTAAAATTTAAAATATTAAAAATATTATATTAGAATTTAAAATTTAACGGGAGGATGTGGAGTTGAAGAATTGTAAAAATTTTTTTATTAGGTTGGACGGGATTATTATTTTACTTTTTTTTTAAGGTATAATTTAACTATGGGAAAACTTCAAATACCTTTCTTTGGTTTCATTTTTTCTCACTTTAGTACCCTATGGTTTAAAGTGTATTAAGTTAGTACACGTGATTTTGCACTTTTTCACTCTAGTATTCTGTGGTTTAAAGTGTATCAAGTTAGTACCTTGTGGTTTCGCACTTTCTCGCTTTACTATCCTGTGGTTTCACGCTTTCTCACTTTAGTACCCTATATTTTAAAAATCACACGGTACAAACTTAATACAAAAATAAAACAACAAGGAACTAACTTAATACAAAAATAAAACCACAGGAAACTAACTTGATACACNTTTCAGCCGTTCATTTTTGTGTCCACTTGATGAATAAGAGAACAATATAAAAAATGTATGAAATTTGATGTCTAAACACTTCAAGTGGTATAGATCATGTTCAACAGTGTCGATCATCGATTTGGAGGCTCCATCATCGAAAACAAATAGGAGGCAACGGAGCTCGTTTGCTATCGATAGTATTCTAGCTCAACTCTCTCTCTCTCTCTCTCTATATATATATATAGAGTCCGGCTATGGTGCTTGTAAAAGCACCAAGCACTTGGTGCTTGTAAATTTTTTACTGTTAGATCTACTTCTCGGATCATTTTCAACCATTAGATTATACTATTCAACCAACCACCCACTCAACCCTAGGGGGCCCACATCACCCTAACCGCATATCTCTTAATCCAATGGCTACAAATCTACAAGCATCAATTACTTGGTACTTTTAAAAGCATAGGAGCTCAATTATATATATATATATATATATATATGTCTCCTATACTTTCGAAAGTACGGAGGCCTCCGTACTTTCGAAAGTATAGGAGACGTACTATATATATATATATATATAGAGTAAGTCTCCTAGAGTAAGTTTTTTGTACTTTCGAAAGTACGGAGAGCTCCGTGCTTGTAAGTTGTTTTCGATGATAGGACATTCGATTCGACGATCGGTTCCGTGAAGTATACTCTACTCTGTTGGAACTATCTAGAAACTAAATTTTATAATTTTTTGACATCATTTACCAAGCGATCAAAAGATCTCAAAAATGAATATTTTAACGGCCGATGTGGCACGTTTTTAAGTTCAACGGTGTAGAAGTATCCAAATTATATAAAAATTTAATAGAAAATTCTACGTAACATCAGTAGCAAGATCAATACTTCCGATTTAAATTTGAGTCATTTATCACTATTTTTTATGAGATTTTCATTTTCAGCCGTTCATTTTGATACTACTCGTTCACTAGACAAACAAAGTTAAAAAATTATGAAATTTGGTTTTCAAATAGTTCCAATAGCGTAGATCAAGTTTAACGGAACCGATTGCCAAATTGGATGTCCCATCATCGAAAATAACTTACAAGCACGGAGGTCTCCGTATTTTCGAAAGCATAGGAGCCTAGCTCTATATAGAGTTGAGCTAGAATACTTTTACAAGTATCACCCTCATGGTGCTATTAGTTTTTTAGCCATTGGATCTACTTCTTGATTACTAATAGTTCTTGGATCAAACACTATTCCACCTACAACCACCTACCACCACCTACCACCATCATCTCAACCTCACATCTCTTCATCCAAAGGCTACAAACACTAAAGCATCACCCATGTGATACTTGTAAAAGTATTCTAGCTCCACTCCTATATATAGAGTAGAGCTAGAATACTTATAAAAATATCACCCAAGTGATACTTGTGTGTTTTTAGCCCTTGGATGGAGAGATGTGAGGTTGAGATGAACCTAGTTTGTGATAAGGTGGATGGTGGTGGATGGTGGTGGATGGTGGTAG